>NC_079165.1:2757500-2855000 GCF_947568905.1 Ostrea edulis
CACGCATTTTCAGACACTCAGCTATTCTTGTGGGCCGATATCTTTACAAATGGTGTTTGATTTAAAAATATATATTGGTCGTTGTATGTGTAGTTATTGTTCATACAGTTGTTCATCGTTATTGTCCGTGAACAGTTGTTCCTTTCTCGTTGTGCTTTCCTGAGTGGTGTTTGTAATTTAGGATGTCACATCTGTATTTCTTCTCTGTATTGATGTACTGCAGGAATACTCTTAGCTGCTCTTGTTGCGATCCTGTCTCGTTTGTTGTTTGGTGGCTTTATAGCACCTTTTCTTATACTCTTCAAACCATGTCGCCTTTGAAGGATCTTAATCACGGAGGTTGTGACCGGTCGACAGGCGATGCTTACTCCTCCTAGCCACCTGATTCCACCTCTGGTATATTCAGGGGTCCGTGTTTGACCAACTCTCTATTTTGTATTGCTTATAGGAGTTATGAGGTTGATCACTATTCGTTATCTCCATCTTTCATTGAACATCGTTGTTAACGCCAAACCTACATGTATGACAAACGGGATGACTTCAGAATTTCCATCGTCAACTTCCCATATTTATGTAGCAATATTCCCGTATCACCTGCATATGGTTTATTAACTGATTCGATATGCAAGACCTTGCTCTGCGTATGATCAGTTATTAAATTGAGGCAGGCTACTGACAAACAAATTGATGTAACAGGCTTCCACGATATCGTTGAAAATCTGGATTCGCAAATCCTATGGTCGTTATAACGAACCAGTTTGTCAATGCAACCTGTCATTGGCTGAAATGCTATCTGACATGTTTCATAACAATTGTTATTCCGATTTGTACACACTAATGTTGACTAAGTGATCCCACCTCAGGTATGTCCAGGAATCCGTGTTTTCCGATCTCATAAGTTTTCATTCTTTATAGGAATTGTGAGATTGATTATTTATAGTTAGCTTCACCTTTTCAGATCTTGATCAAATGAATGACATAATCGTTAGTCAAAATTAGTGTGTAAAGAATGACCTAACAATTTGCATGAAACATGTCAGACAACATTTTAACGTCTCCATATGAGTGAAAAATTCTCCAGAGGGACGTTAAACAATATACAATGAATTAATCAGACATCATTATATCTTTATCCAATCATGAGTAAATTAGATCATTATAACTACCATGGAATTTGCGAAATACTGACTTTAAACTAGACTGTTGAAATCCCTGTAATATAAACTTTCCATGCTAATGTTGATTACTCTGTTTACCTGATCACGACAGAGGGCTCATGGCGGGTGTGACCGTTCAGCAGCGGATGACTACTGTCAATTGTTTGATCCCACCCCCGGTGTTTCCAGAGGTTCGTACCTGCCCTGTTCTTCAGTTCGAGTTCCTTAAAGGATTTATGAGATTGTCCGTGTTTACCCAACTGTCTATTTTGTATTGCTTATAGGAGTTATGAGATTGATCACTGTTCGTTATCTTCATCTTTCATTAATCACTGTCATTAATCGCTATCTTCACTCTTTTGATATCACATTTATCTACAGCATGAATAATAAAATGATAGACAAGCATGGAGTGCAGTTAAATACCCGCGTTTTTCACCATCATTTCTATTATACTGTTTATGCATATATACTTTTTTATTCAATCAGAGAAGAGTTTTAAATTCTTTGATACTGATAAAAATAAACTAGAATTAACTTCTCAGGAAAATTATATCGATTGCAGATCACTTTCAATGCAAAAACGTCTTCTGTATTTTCGGTATACATTAATACTGTTATAGTTCAGTATTCTGAAGATTACATGTGCCTCTCTCCTTTTCTCTGTATATAAAAAACTCTGGGACAAAACGGTCATTTCTATAATAATACCATATTCTTTGACAGATAACATTTTCGTGGGAGACCTTTTTAATTTTCCTCCAATATTATTTATATATTTCAAATTATAGATGAAATATCGGCATAGTGTAAGCTTATAGTCTAAGAGAATACGAATATGCTAGTTTGGCAATGCGAATCTTTGCTATTTTTCATTAGCTTTTTCTGTATAGTTTCCAGCTTTTTATAAACATTTTTAATCCATAGAACTATAAACCCTAGCTATTATGATCCTGTCTCGGCTCCGTGGTTCTTGGTATTTAAACACTTATTTATTCTATGTATTCCTATAAAACTTGGGTCCGAGTGTCAGAGTTTGAACAACTTTGGATCTTATTAAAACGTATAAAACATGCATAGTGTATGTTTTCTGTCTATGAGAATACGAATGTGCTAGTTTGACAATGTGTATCTTTGCTATTCTCCATGATTATGATCATAAACATTAGTGTCGTATCAATATCGGGGCATAGATTTCAAATTAATAATGGTGGTAACCAACTTCTTTACAAGCATTTTAATGCACCGGGCCACTCCATCTTGTCCATGAAGGTAAGGATTTTGGAAAACAATTACCATCACAAAAACAATTCAACATTAAGCACCCCTTTTCTTAGACAACGAGAAGATCACTGGATCAGGACCCTAGACACTGCATTTCCATATGGATGCAATGATAATGTATATGATGTGGGAAATTTGACTAGTCCACAAGGAAATAACGTGAATGTGATGAGACTCTTTCCCAATACTCAAAGACGGAAACGCAGTCATGGACATCGTTCATATAAAAGACCCAAGTATAAATGATGTCACGTTTGATTTACTTTTGCCTTACGTCAACAGACAATTACATATGTAGGTCCACATCATATTCGTACAAAACTTTACTCTGTTCCATTGAGAGTTTTACATACGTTATTTGAAGAAGCTACAGCTAGTCTATACTTGGATTTTTCAACACATGAGTATAGACTGAACTCTATGATTATGGATGTTGCCTATCACAGGCTCTTTAAATCACCGCGGGTCATGGATGACATTCCTTCCAAATTATGTCGCCAGTTCCTTAAGCTCAAATTTACAAACAAAGGAATATATGCCGTCAACATAAGCAACATTCTTTGTCATGAAAGGGTTCAGTCGTGTATTCCAACTTAATTCAAGTTTACCCCTGTATTTCCTACAGCTATACTTCTACTATTGCATCCAAACTTTTTAATTAAAAACAAACTTCACAGTGCCTAGATATAGACCATCTTATACGTAATTCACCAACATCTTCTTTCAACTATAGTCCAGCTGGACATGTCATTATTGGTGATGTTGATATAGTTGAAAATGAGGATATCAAATCACTTAAATTATTCTAAAAGGTCCTAAATACATAGAACCTCGGTCTTTTAATTGGCGACAGAACTTCATGTCTATTATGAATTCTGTCGAAGATTATGCCAGACGATGGGCTAAATATGAAAAAGAAGAACTTGATACATTGTCAGAATGGGTTAAAAGCATAAGAGGAATATTAAAATCCCGCATTAGATATCTTAAAACAAAAGTACGTACCATCTATCCTTCTGTGTTTATTAAACCAGAAGTGATAAAAGAATTAGATAGGTTACATGAGGGATATGTTTTGGTTCCAGCTGACAAAGCTTGTAACAACATTGTCTTTGTTTGTAAGGCTCATTATTACAACTGTATTTCAAACGAACTAGGCATTAATTCCAATTTTGGTAATCGTACTTATACTCCAACAGCCCTTTCAAAAGATGAAATTCTTCAAAACCATGCTTCAGTTTTAGACACATTTAATATCCCATTTAATGGGTCGAATGAATATGAGTTACCGTACCTATATCGGATTCCTAAACTACATAAAAACCCTTACAGAGATATACAGTCTACTCCGGATATAATGAAATTCAGGGGAACAACCTAAATTGTTCATTATATCCAAAGTTCAATATAGCAAATGCTGAACTACACAAATATTACTACTGGGGAATTTATTTTAACTTCAATATAACAGATAGATCAATATAACCGACTTCAATATAAGTGGAGTGGATTGTATTGCTGGATCCAGTATGTGCTCTACCAAGGCCTTATCTTTGCTCCTCACGAAAATATTAGCATCTGTGAAGGAGAAGCTTCAAAGGTACTGTGCGACTACATATGCCAGAAGTGGTGTTTATCAAATGTGGATTCTAAAAAATTCTAAAGAACTTTTAGTTCATAACTCATAACAGAAGATGCGTGTAAGACCCTAATATGTGTGCCCTCGTGACATCTCGTCTCGACTACGTCAATGCTCTTCTTTTCGGTATTAACACAACCGACTTGGCAAAACTTCAGCGGATACAGAATATGGCAGCACGAATCATTACTCGTACCAAGAGAAGTGATCACATAACTCCAGTGCTGATTTCTTTACATTGGCTTCCTATTGACAGGCGCAGCCAATACAAAATTATCCTCTACACATACAAGGTGATTCAGAAGATGGCACCAATATACTTGGAGGAGGTGATCACTGTTTACCAACAGAATCGTTCCCTAAGATCTGAAATTTCACTGACATTAGTTAGACCTAGATGTCGAACCCCCACATATGGAAACAGGCGCTTAGATGTGACAGCAGCTACACTCTGGAACTCTCTGCCTGATACCCTCCACCGTTGTCAGAATTTGAACACTTTTAAAAAACATTTAAAAACACATCTTTTTAGACTTGCATATTATTAGTATTATAGGTGGTTAAATCTTTATGGTTTCTTTACCATCATTTTAACATGACTTTTTCAAGTGTATAATTGTATATTTATTTCAACTATTGTATTTTATAGCATTTGATTGTACGGTGTGGAACTTTTTTCATGCATATCATGTTTTAGATTTTAGATTATCAGGATATGGGGCTCACGGCGGGTGTGACCAGTCAACAGGGGATGCTTACTCCACCTAGGCACCTGATCCCACCTCTGGTGTGTCCAAGGATCCGTGTTTGCCCAACTATCTATTTTGTATTGCTTGTAGGAGTTATGAGATTGATCACTGTTCGTTATCTTCACCTTGTATTTTAGTAATTTTACTTCACATTATTGATGTTTTTCTAGCATTGTTTTGATATTATCTATCTTAGTGCTATTATAATTTCCTTTTACTACGTTTATAAGATGCTGTATCATTTTTATTGTGTGCAGCGCTATAGAGTGGTTATTTATAGTCATATAGGGCGCTATAGAAATAAATATTATTATTAGTAAACTTAAAATCGCAAAACTTTTCTAAAATCAATAACATGAAAACCTATGACTTTTCAACACTATACACGACCATTCCTCACGATAAATTAAAGACTAGACTTTTTGACATCATAGACAGTTGCTTTTTCAACAAAAATGGAATAAGGAAATATTCATATCTAGTGATCGGTCATTTAAACACCACTCTGATTCCACGCACAAGTACTCTGAACTTGAAATTAAAAACATGCTAGAGTTTCTCATCAACAATATCTTCGTGGTCTTTGGTGATCAGGTCTTCCAACAGTCTGTTGGAATTCCCATGGGCACGAATTGTGCTCCTTTGTTAGCTGACCTGTTTCTATATTCATATGAAGCAGAATGTATTCAAAAACTTCTACGTGAGAAGAAAAGATCTCTTGCTGTGGCCTTCAATTCAACATTTAGATATATCGACGATGTTTTGTCTATTAACAATGATAACTTTCATACATAGGTCGATTTGATGTATCCCTGTGAGCTCGAAATAAAAGACACCAGTCATCCACTTCTACTTCATACTTAGATATTCTATTGAAAGTAGACATTAACGACAAACTGACAACTCAACTGTATGACAAACGGGATGATTTCAGCTTCTTCATCGTCAACTTCCCATATTTAGGTAGCCTTATCACCTGCACATGGTGTTTATATATCTCAACTGATTCCATACGCAAGAGCTTGTTCTGCGTATAGTCAGTTTTTAAATCGAAGCAAGTTACTGACAAACAAGTTGATGGTACAGGGGTTTCTACAGTCTCTATTGAAGTCAGTATTTCGCAAATTCTATGGTTGTTATAACGTTCTAGTTCGTCAATACAACCTATCATTGGGTCAAATACTGTCTGACGTGTTTCATACCGATTGTTAGCTGTTCTTGGCACACCGATGTTGATTACGGATAAGTCCGTTTACCTGATCAGGATATATGACTCACGGCGGGTGTGACCGGTCGACAGGGGATGCTTACTCCTCCTAGCCACCTGATCCCACCTCTGGTGTGTCCAACGGTCTGTGTTTGCCCAACTATCTATATTGTATTACTTATAGGAGTTATGAGATTGATCAATATTCGTTATCTTCACCTTTCATCAAGAGTTTTTGTAATTGATCTGAAACGAAATGCTCTAGTTCTTTCATCTGTGGTCTAGCTCGACACGTCATTCCTGAAGTTGAAACCGATAACCCAAATAACTTATTTTAAAAAGTCCCAATTTCATGTTTGTATCTTCAATTGGTGACAGACCTTCATTACTATTACCAATTCTGTCTACGGTTGTGTAACTACTATGGAAGTTGCGAAATACTGAGTTTAAACGAGACTGGTGAAACCCCTGTAACATCAACTTTCATACTAATGTTGATTACTAATTACTCTGTTCACCTGATCACGACAAAGGGCTCATGGCGGGTGTGACCGTTCAACAGCGGATGGCTACTCTGAGGTGTTTGATCCCACCCCCGGTGTTTCCAGAGGTTCGTACCTGCCCTGTTCTTCTTTTTGAGTTCCTTAAAGGATTTATTAGATTACCCGTGTTTGCACAACTATCTATTTTGTATTGCTTATAGTAGTTATGAGATTGATCACTGTTCGTTATCTTCACCTTTCATTAATCACTGTCATTAATCGTTATCTTCACTCTTTTGGTATCACATTTGTCTACAAGATGAAGAATAAAATGATAGACAAGCACGGAGTGCAGTTAAATACCCGCGTTTTTCGCCATCATTTCTATTATACTGTATATACATATGCCTTTTTATTCAATCAGGGAAGAGTTTTAAATTCTTTTATACTAATATAAACGAACTAGAATTATTTTCTCTGGAAAAGTAGAACAATTGCAGATCACTTTCAATGCAGAAATGTCTTCTGTATTTTCGATATACATTAATACTGTTATACTCCTGCATTCTGAAGATTACATGTACCTCTCTTTTTCTCTGTATATAGAAAACTCTAAGACAAAACGGTCATTTCCATAATAATACTATATTCTTTGACAGACCGTATAAGTTTTACATTATGACCCCTGGGTCGAGGCCTCTGCTGGTGGACTGTTAGTCCCCGAGGGTCTCTACAGCCCAGTAGCTTAGTACTTCGTTACTAGCTTGAAAATACGGATGTATATTCAATTGCTGTTATAAAATTTAGAAATTCATTTCAAAATTAAGGATTATATCCCTCGTGCATACATGTAGCTCTTATCCTTGGACGAATTTGGCTCCACTTTTTTGGCACAGTTTTTTGGCTATATTTAGCTCCAAAACTTCATAGTTATTTTGGATTTCAAACATTTCGGTTGAGCATCACTGAAGAGACATTATTTGTCGAAATGCGCATCTGGTGCATCAAAATTGGTACCGTATAAGTTTTACATTATGACCCCTGGGTCGAGGCCTCTGCTGGTGGACTGTTAGTCCCCGAGGGTCTCTACAGCCCAGTAGCTTAGTACTTCGTTACTAGCTTGAAAATACGGATGTATGTTTCATTGCTGTTATAAAATTTAGAAATTCATTTCAAAATTAAGGATTATATCCCTCGTGCATAGCTCTTATCCTTGGACGAATTTGGCTCCACTTTTTTGGCACACTGTTTTTAGCTATATTTAGCTCCAAAACTTCATAGTTATTTTGGATTTCAAACATTTCGGTTGAGCATCACTGAAGAGACATTATTTGTCGAAATGCGCATCTGGTGCATCAAAATTGGTACCGTATAAGTTTTACATTATGACCCCTGGGTCGAGGCCTCTGCTGGTGGACTGTTAGTCCCCGAGGGTCTCTACAGCCCAGTAGCTTAGTACTTCGTTACTAGCTTGAAAATACGGATGTATGTTTCATTGCTGTTATAAAATTTAGAAATTCATTTCAAAATTAAGGATTATCTCCCTCGTGCATAGCTCTTATCCTTGGACGAATTTGGCTCCACTTTTTTGGCACACTGTTTTTAGCTATATTTAGCTCCAAAACTTCATAGTTATTTTGGATTTCAAACATTTCGGTTGAGCATCACTGAAGAGACATTATTTGTCGAAATGCGCATCTGGTGCATCAAAATTGGTACCGTATAAGTTTTACATTATGACCCCTGGGTCGAGGCCTCTGCTGGTGGACTGTTAGTCCCCGAGGGTCTCTACAGCCCAGTAGCTTAGTACTTCGTTACTAGCTTGAAAATACGGATGTATGTTTCATTGCTGTTATAAAATTTAGAAATTCATTTCAAAATTAAGGATTATATCCCTCGTGCATATCTCTTATCCTTGGACGAATTTGGCTCCACTTTTTTGGCACGCTGTTTTTAGCTATATTTAGCTCCAAAACTTCATAGTTATTTTGGATTTCAAACATTTCGGTTGAGCATCACTGAAGAGACATTATTTGTCGAAATGCGCATCTGGTGCATCAAAATTGGTACCGTATAAGTTTTACATTATGACCCCTGGGTCGAGGCCTCTGCTGGTGGACTGTTAGTCCCCGAGGGTCTCTACAGCCCAGTAGCTTAGTACTTCGTTACTAGCTTGAAAATACGGATTTATATTTAATTGCTGTTATAAAATTTAGAAATTCATTTCAAAATTAAGGATTATATCCCTCGTGCATAGCTCTTATCCTTAGACGAATTTGGCTCCACTTTTTTGGCACACTGTTTTTAGCTATATTTAGCTCCAAAACTTCATAGTTATTTTGGATTTCAAACATTTCGGTTGAGCATCACTGAAGAGACATTATTTGTCGAAATGCGCATCTGGTGCATCAAAATTGGTACCGTATAAGTTTTACATTATGACCCCTGGGTCGAGGCCTCTGCTGGTGGACTGTTAGTCCCCGAGGGTCTCTACAGCCCAGTAGCTTAGTACTTCGTTACTAGCTTGAAAATACGGATGTATGTTTCATTGCTGTTATAAAATTTAGAAATTCATTTCAAAATTAAGGATTATATCCCTCGTGCATAGCTCTTATCCTTGGACGAATTTGGCTCCACTTTTTTGGCACGCTGTTTTTAGCTATATTTAGCTCCAAAACTTCATAGTTATTTTGGATTTCAAACATTTCGGTTGAGCATCACTGAAGAGACATTATTTGTCGAAATGCGCATCTGGTGCATCAAAATTGGTACCGTATAAGTTTTACATTATGACCCCTGGGTCGAGGCCTCTGCTGGTGGACTGTTAGTCCCCGAGGGTCTCTACAGCCCAGTAGCTTAGTACTTCGTTACTAGCTTGAAAATACGGATTTATATTTAATTGCTGTTATAAAATTTAGAAATTCATTTCAAAATTAAGGATTATATCCCTCGTGCATAGCTCTTATCCTTAGACGAATTTGGCTCCACTTTTTTGGCACACTGTTTTTAGCTATATTTAGCTCCAAAACTTCATAGTTATTTTGGATTTCAAACATTTCGGTTGAGCATCACTGAAGAGACATTATTTGTCGAAATGCGCATCTGGTGCATCAAAATTGGTACCGTATAAGTTTTACATTATGACCCCTGGGTCGAGGCCTCTGCTGGTGGACTGTTAGTCCCCGAGGGTCTCTACAGCCCAGTAGCTTAGTACTTCGTTACTAGCTTGAAAATACGGATGTATGTTTCATTGCTGTTATAAAATTTAGAAATTCATTTCAAAATTAAGGATTATATCCCTCGTGCATAGCTCTTATCCTTGGACGAATTTGGCTCCACTTTTTTGGCACGCTGTTTTTAGCTATATTTAGCTCCAAAACTTCATAGTTATTTTGGATTTCAAACATTTCGGTTGAGCATCACTGAAGAGACATTATTTGTCGAAATGCGCATCTGGTGCATCAAAATTGGTACCGTATAAGTTTTACATTATGACCCCTGGGTCGAGGCCTCTGCTGGTGGACTGTTAGTCCCCGAGGGTCTCTACAGCCCAGTAGCTTAGTACTTCGTTACTAGCTTGAAAATACGGATGTATGTTTCATTGCTGTTATAAAATTTAGAAATTCATTTCAAAATTAAGGATTATATCCCTCGTGCATAGCTCTTATCCTTGGACGAATTTGGCTCCACTTTTTTGGCACACTGTTTTTAGCTATATTTAGCTCCAAAACTTCATAGTTATTTTGGATTTCAAACATTTCGGTTGAGCATCACTGAAGAGACATTATTTGTCGAAATGCGCATCTGGTGCATCAAAATTGGTATCGTATAAGTTTTACATTATGACCCCTGGGTCGAGGCCTCTGCTGGTGGACTGTTAGTCCCCGAGGGTCTCTACAGCCCAGTAGCTTAGTACTTCGTTACTAGCTTGAAAATACGGATTTATATTTAATTGCTGTTATAAAATTTAGAAATTCATTTCAAAATTAAGGATTATATCCCTCGTGCATAGCTCTTATCCTTGGACGAATTTGGCTCCACTTTTTTGGCACGCTGTTTTTAGCTATATTTAGCTCCAAAACTTCATAGTTATTTTGGATTTCAAACATTTCGGTTGAGCATCACTGAAGAGACATTATTTGTCGAAATGCGCATCTGGTGCATCAAAATTGGTACCGTATAAGTTTTACAGATAACATTTTCGTGTGGAGACCTTTTAAATTTTCCTCCAATATTATTCAAATATTTCAAATTATAGATGAAATATCGGCATACTTCCAGCTGAGTTCCGGACCTGAATCCGTCAGTCAATGCATAGTGTAAGGTTATAGTCTATGAGAATACGAATATGGTAGTTTGACAATGTGAATCTTTGCTATTTTTCATTAGCTTTTTCTGTATAGTTTCCAGCTTTTTATAAACATTTTTAATCCATAGAACTATAAACCCTAGCTATTATGATCCTGTCTCGGCTCCGTTGTTCTTTGTATTTAAACATTTACTTACTCTATGTATTCCTATAAAACTTGGGTCCGAGTGTCAGAGTTTAAACAACTTTGGATCTTATTAAAACGTATAAAACATGAAGTTTTCCTGGTCCACAGTAACATGTGTAATATGACATCCCATTCCCTTATAATTCCCCCTAAAGAAGGAGATACCACAATTCATTAAAAAATTTAAAAAGGTTTGAACGGTCTTTATCCAAGGATCATTGGTCCCAAGTTGTTTAAGATTGATGAAGTGGTTATGGAAAAGAAGTCGAACATGCGACAAGTAAATTCAGGGACAGCAACCAGTTTCATCAGCAACTGATATTCCATAGCCATTTTTAAATGTCGTTTTAATTTTCAAGCGAATTATCGAAGTATTTGTCGAAAAATGTTGCTAATGAAAAATGATATAATTTCAGCGGGAGTACGAGGACTGACGCTAAGGACTGAAAATGTAAACAAGTTGGCATTTGATCAGTTAGCGCGAACGTAATGAACATTAGTATCTGTCAACACATGCGTATTTCCTCCACTACCAATTTCACTTGTGATTTCCCTCCACTACTCCAGTGTCCTCCCATATCAATTACCAAAATGTATAGGGCGATACATATGGATGGAACTACATGTATGTCCGGTCTTCAAATATTCTAATTTTGGTGTTCAAAACATGTCAACGATCATCTTCAACCTCTTATCCAGAATTTTGAACAATGAAAAATATAAAGATCGGTATTTTCAATTCTATCTTGAGTCTTTAACATTCACAACATTCATTTTCTTTAATTTTAATGTTAAAAGTAAGAAACAGATCTTCTTCAAACGAAGATGTCTGTATCGCCGCATCAAAGAGCTCTTCATTATTATCCCCAGCCTGGAGTTCTGGTGCTATATTTGGAATAATCTCACCTCTAGTATTCTGAACAATGAAACATATAAATCTGTATTTTCAATTCTACCTAAAGTCTTCAACATTCACATCTATCTACCTGCGTTTCTGTCGCCACGTGATGTCTAGATCTCTTATGTTTGAAAATCAAGTCGAAAATCTACAATGGGATACTTTGGACGGTCAGGTAATCATCTTATTTTTGATTAGGGATAACTCCGTTTACCTGATCATGATATAGGGTTCGAGGCAGGTGTGACCGATCCACAAGGGATACTTGCTTCTCCTCGGCACATGATCCCAGCTATGATATATCTCGGTGTCCGTGATATAAAACATGGGTGACCTTGAACTGTTAATGACTGTAATAATCATTAGTGGTTGTGATACTTTGATTATTAACCCAGTTTTGTGTTATCAACAAATCAATTATTAAGTGATTCTCATGTGCTAAATTCAATAGGAAATTGTACTACCAGTTTCTGTTGATGATCAGTCTACAAACAGGTCAGCAAATAAAGGATATGTGAAGCGTGGCGTGACATGATTGTAGATTCTCACAATATCTAAATAACGTTTAGTTCCTGGTATTTATCGTGACATACTGATTCTGAATACGAATCACTCCGCTTACAGGATAGAAAGCGGTCAACAGGGATGCTAACGCCTAGGCACCTGGTGTTTCCATGGGTTCATGTTTGTCCTGATGAAAAGTGAAGATAGCTGGTATCGTCATGACCCACAAATATGACCAACGTCAATAAAGTTAGGAAAACTGATAAATGAATTTGCGTTTGGTTTGAATTTTTTTTTCATTCTCACTAATTAGGGGTTGTCGTCACGGCGTTCCACGTAGGTGTACGTTTTATTTCACAATCAAAAATAGATTGTTATTTTTAGGTCAATGTCTTCAGAACAACTTGAAAACTAATGGAAAGGTGATAAAACAAATATTGATCAATCTCATAACTTATATAAGGTATACAAAATTAGGAGTTTGGCAAACACGGACCCGTGAATATACCAGAGGTGGGATAAGGTGCCTAGCAGGAGTAAACATCACCTGTCGACCGGTCACACTCGCCATGAAGGAATGTTCAAAATGATTGATTCATAACCAGTAAAGTAGAAACATGATTATGATCATAAACATTTGTGTCGTATCAATATCGGGGCATAGATTTCAAATAAATAATGGTGGTAACCAACTTCTTTACAAACATTTGAAAGCACTGGACCACTCCATCTTGTCCATGAAGGTAAGGATTTTGGAAAAAAAATTACCATCACACAAACAATCCAACATTAAGTACCTCTTTTCTTAGACAACAAGAAGATCAAAGGATCAGGACCCTAGGAATTGTATTTCCATATGGATGCACTGATAATGTATATGATGTGGGAAATTTGACTAGTCCACAAGGAAATAATGTGAATGTGATGGGACTCTTTCCCAATACTCAAAGACGGAAACGCAGTCATGGACATCGTTCATATAAAAGACCAAGTATAAATGATGTCACGTTTGATTTACTTTTGCCTTACGTCAACAGACTATTAGGTCCACATCATATTTGTACAAAACTTTACTCTGTTCCATTGAGAGTTTTACATACGTTATTTGAAGAAGCTACAGCTAGTCTATACTTGGATTTTTCAACATCTGAATATAGGCTGAACTCTATGATTATGGATGTTGCCTATCACAGGCTCTTTAAACCAGCACGGGTCATGAATGGCATTCCTTCCAAATTATGTCGCCAGTTCCTTAAGCTCAAATTTACAAACAAAGGAATATATACTGTCAACATAAGCAACATTCTTTGTCATGAAAGGGTTCAGTCGTGTATTCCAATTTATTTCAAGTTTACACCCTGTATTTCCTACAGCTATACTTCTACTATTGCATCCAAACTTTTTAATTAAAAACAAACTTCACAGTGCCTAGATATAGACCATCTTATACGTAATTCACCAACATCTTCTTTCAACTATAGTCCAGCTGGACATGTCATTATTGGTGATGTTGATATAGTTGAAAATGAGGATCTCAAATCACTTAAATTATTCTAAAAGGTCCTAAATACATAGAACCTCGGTCTTTTAATTGGCGACAGAACTTCATGTCTATTATGAATTCTGTCGAAGATTATGCCAGACGATGAGCTAAATATGAAAAAGAAGAACTTGATACATTGTCAGAATGGGTTAAAAGCATAAGAGGAATATTAAAATTCCGCATTAGAGATCTTAAAACAAAAGTACGTACCATCTATCCTTCTGTGTTTAGTAAACCAGAAGTGATAAAAGAATTAGATAGGTTACATGAGGGATATGTTTTGGTTCCAGCTGACAAAGCTTGTAACAACATTGTCTTTGTTTGTAAGGCTCATTATTACAACTGTATTTCAAACGAACTAGGCATTAATTCCAATTTTGGTAATCGTACTTATACTCCAACAGCCCTTTCAAAAGATGAAATTCTTCAAAACCATGCTTCATTTTTAGACACATTTAATATCCCATTCAATGGGTCGAATGAATATGAGTTACCGTACCTATATTGGATTCCTAAACTACATAAAAACCCTTACAAAGATATACAGTCTACTCCGGATATAATGAAATTCAGGGGAACAACCTAAATTGTTCATTATATTCAAAGTTCAATGTAACAAATGCTGAACTACACAAATATTACTACTGGGGAATTTATTTTAACTTCAATATAACAGATAGATCAATATAACCGACTTCAATATAAGTGGAGTGGACTGTATTGCTGGATCCAGTAAGTGCTCTACCAAGTCCCTATCTTTGCTCCTCACGAAAATATTAACATCTGTGAAGGAGAAGCTTCAAAGGTACTGTGCGACTACATATGCCAGAAGTGGTGTTTATCAAATGTGGATTCTAAAAAATTCTAAAGAACTTTTAGTTCATAACTCATAACAGAAGATGCGTGTAAGACCCTAATATGTGTGCCCTCGTGATATCTCGTCTCGACTACGTCAATGCTCTTCTTTTCGGTATTAACACAACCGACTTGGCAAAACTTCAGCGGATACAGAATATGGCAGCACGAATCATTACTCGTACCAAGAGAAGTGATCACATAACGCCATTGGCTTCCTATTGACAGTCGCAGCCAATACAACATTATCCTCTACGCATACAAGGTGATTCAGAAGATGGCACCAAAATACTTGGAGGAGGTGATCACTGTTTACCAACCGAATCGTTCCCTAAGATCTGAAATTTCACTGACATTAGTTAGACCTAGATATCGAACCCCCACATATGGAAACAGGCGCTTAGATGTGACAGCAGCTACACTCTGGAACTCTCTGCCTGATACCCTCCGCCGTTGTCAGAATTTGAACACTTTTAAAAAAACATTTAAAAACACATCTTTTTAGACTTGCATATTATTAGTATTATAGGTGGTTAAATCTTTATGGTTTCTTTACCATCATTTTAACATGACTTTTTCAAGTGTATAATTGTATATTTATTTCAACTATTGTATTTTATAGCATTTGATTGTACGGTGTGGAACTTTTTTCATGCATATCATGTTTTAGATTTTAGATGATCAGGATATGGGGCTCACGGCGGGTGTGACCAGTCAACAGGGGATGCTTACTCCTCCTAGGCACCTGATTCCACCTCTGGTGTGTCCAGGGGTCCGTGTTTGCCCAACTATCTATTTTGTATTGCTTGTAGGAGTTATGAGATTGATCACTGTTCGTTATCTTCACCTTGCATTTTAGTAATTTTACTTCACATTATTGATGTTTTTCTAGCATTGTTTTGATATTATCTATCTTAGTGCTATTATAATTTCCTTTTACTACGTTTATAAGATGCTGTATCATTTTTATTGTGTGCAGAGCTATAGAGTGGTTATTTATAGTCATATAGGGCGCTATAGAAATAAATATTATTTTTAGTAAACTTGAAATCGCAAAACTTTTCTCAAATCAATAACATGAAAACCTATGACTTTTCAACACTATACACGACCATTCCTCACGATAAATTAAAGACTAGACTTTTTGACATCATAGACAGTTGCTTTTTCAACAAAAATGGAAAAAGGAAATATTCATATCTAGTGATCGGTCATTTAAACACCACTCTGATTCCACGCACAAGTACTCTGAACTTGAAATTAAAAACATGCTAGAGTTTCTCATCGACAATATCTTCGTGGTCTTTGGTGATCAGGTCTTCCAACAGTCTGTTGGGATTCCCATGGGCACGAATTGTGCTCCTTTGTTAACTGACCTGTTTCTATATTCATATGAAGCAGAATGTATTCAAAAACTTCTACGTGAGAAGAAAAGATCTCTTGCTGTGGCCTTCAATTCAACATTTAGATATATCGACGATGTTTTGTCTATCAACAATGATAACTTTCATACATAGGTCGATTTGATGTATCCCTGTGAGCTCGAAATAAAAGACACCACAGTCATCCACTTCTGCTTCATACTTAGATATTCTATTGAAAGTAGACATTAACGACAAACTGACAACTCAATTGTATGACAAACGGGATGATTTCAGCTTCTTCATCGTCAACTTCCCATATTTAGGTAGCCTTATCACCTGCACATGGTGTTTATATCTCTCAACTGATTCGATACGCAAGAGCTTGTTCTGCGTATAGTCAGTTTTTAAATCGAAGCAAGTTACTGACAAACAAGTTGATGGTACAGGGGTTTCTACAGTCTCTATTGAAGTCAGTATTTCGCAAATTCTATGGTTGTTATAACGTTCTAGTTCGTCAATACAACCTATCATTGGGTCAAATACTGTCTGACGCGTTTCATACCGATTGTTAGCTGTTCTTGGCACACCGATGCTGATTACGGATAACTCCGTTTACCTGATCAGGATATAGGACTCACGGCGGGTGTGACCGGTCGACAGGGGATGCTTACTCCTCCTAGTCACCTGATCCCACCTCTGGTGTGTCCAACGGTCTGTGTTTGCCCAACTACCTATATTGTATTACTTATAGGAGTTATGAGATTGATCAATATTCGTTATCTTCACCTTTCATCAAGAGTTTTTGTAATTGATCTGAAACGAAATGCTCTAGTTCTTTCATCTGTGGTCTAGCTCGACACGTCATTCCTGAAGTTGAAACCGATAACCCAAATAACTTATTTTAAAAAGTCCCAATTTCATGTTTGTATCTTCAATTGGTGACAGACCTTCATTACTATTACCAATTCTGTCTACGGTTGTGTAACTACTACGGAAGTTGCGAAATACTGAGTTTAAACGAGACTGGTGAAACCCCTGTAACATCAACTTTCATACTAATGTTGATTACTAATTACTCTGTTTACCTGATTACGACAAAGGGCTCATGGCGGGTGTGACCGTTCAACAGTGGATGGTTACTCTGAGGTGTTTGATCCCACCCCCGGTGTTTCCAGAGGTTCGTACCTGCCCTGTTCTTCTTTTTGAGTTCCTTAAAGGATTTATTAGATTACCCGTGTTTGCGCAACTATCTATTTTGTATTGTTTATAGTAGTTATGAGATTGATCACTGTTCGTTATCTTCACCTTTCATTAATCACTGTCATTAATCGCTATCTTCACTCTTTTGGTATCACATTTGTCTACAAGATGAAGAATAAAATGATAGACAAGCACGGAGTGCAGTTAAATACCCGCGTTTTTCGCCATCATTTCTATTATACTGTATATACATATACCTTTTTATTCAATCAGGGAAGAGTTTTAAATTCTTTTATACTAATATAAACGAACTAGAATTATTTTCTCTGGAAAAGTAGACCAATTGCAGATCACTTTCAATGCAGAAATGTCTTCTGTATTTTCGATATACATTAATACCGTTATAGTCCAGCATTCTGAAGATTACATGTACCTCTCTTTTTTTCTCTGTATATAGAAAACTCTAAGACAAAACGGTAATTTCCATAATAATACTATATTCTTTGACAGATAACATTTTCGTGTGGAGAACTTTTTAATTTTCCTCCAATATTATTCAAATATTTCAAATTATAGATGAAATATCGGCATACTTCCAGCTGAGTTCCGGACCTGAATCCGTCAGTCAATGCATAGTGTAAGGTTATAGTCTATGAGAATACGAATATGGTAGTTTGGCAATGTGAATCTTTGCTATTTTTCATTAGCTTTTTCTGTATAGTTTCCAACTTTTTATAAACATTTTTAATCCATAGAACTATAAACCCTAGCTATTATGATCCTGTCTCGGCTCCGTGGTTCTTGGTATTTAAACACTTACTTATTCTATGTATTCCTATAAAACTTGGGTCCGAGTGTCAGAGTTTAAACAACTTTGGATCTTATTAAAACGTATAAAACATGAAGTTTTCCTGGTCCACAGTAACATGTGTAATACGACATCCCATTCCCTTATAATTCCCCCTAAAGAAGGAGATACCACAATTCATTAAAAAATTTAAAAAGGTTTGAACGGTCTTTATCCAAGGATCATTGGTCCCAAGTTGTTTAAGATTGATGAAGTGGTTATGGAAAAGAAGTCGAACATGCGACAAGTAAATTCAGGGGAAGCAACCAGTTTCATCAGCAACTGATATTCCATAGCCATTTTTAAATGTCGTTTTAATTTTCAAGCGAATTATCGAAGTATTTGTGGAAAAAGGTTGCTAATGAAAAATGATATAATTTCAGCGGGAGTACGAGGACTGACGCTAAGGACCGAAAATGTAAACAAGTTGGCATTTGATCAGTTAGCGCGAACGTAATGAACATTAGTACCTGTCAACACATGCGTATTTCCTCCACTACCAATTTCACTTGTGATTTCCCTCCACTTCTCCAGTGTCCTCCCATATCAATTACCAAAATGTATAGGGCGATACATATGGATGGAACTACATGTATGTCCGGTCTTCAAATATTCTAATTTTGGTGTTCAAAACATGTCAACGATCATCTTCAACCTCTTATCCAGAATTTTGAACAATGAAAAATATAAAGATCGGTATTTTCAATTCTATCTTGAGTCTTTAACATTCACAACATTCATTTTCTTTAATTTTAATGTTAAAAGTAAGAAACAGATCTTCTTCAAACGAAGATGTCTGTATCGCCGCATCAAAGAGCTCTTCATTATTATTCCCAGCCTGGAGTTCTGGTGCTGTATTTGGAACAATCTCACCTCTAGTATTCTAAACAATGAAACATATATATCTGTATTTTCAATTCTACCTAAAGTCTTCAACATTCACAATTATCTACCTGCGTTTCTGTCGCCACGTGATGTCTAGATATCTTGTGTTTGAAAAATCAAGTCGAAAATCTACAATGGGATACTTTGGACGATCGGGTAATTATCTCATTTTTGATTACAGATAACTCCGTTTACTTGATCATGATATAGGGCTCGAGGCGGGTGTGACCGGTCGACAAGGGATACTTGCTTCTCCTCGGCACCTGATCCCACCTATGATATATCCGGGTGTCTGTGTTTGCCCAACTCTCGATTTGTAATGTCTATAGGAGTTATGAGATTGATCACTGTTCGTTATTTTAACCTTTTTAGATGTGGCGAATTAGATAGATGAACAAATGAAGATAAAGAAAAGTGATCAATCTCACAAATCCTAAAGAATGCAGCAATAAAAGGAAGATAAACATGAACTCCTGGATATACGAGAGGTGGGATCAGGTGCCTAGAAGGAGCAAACATCCCCTGTCGACTCCTATATCTACATCGGGTAAACGGCATAATTCCTAGTCAACATTAGTGTGTAAAGTACGATCTAACAATCGGTATGAGACACACCAGACAACATTTGACCAAACGATAGCTTGTATTTGCAAATTCGATCATTATAACTACCATGTGAAAGGCGAAGATAACGAACAGTGATCAATCTCATAACTCCTATAAGCAGTACAAAATAGCGAGGTGGGCAAACACGGACCCCTGGATATACCAGAGGTGGGATCAGGTGCCTAGGAGTAGTAAGCATCTCCTGTCGACCGGTCACACTCGCCGTGAGCCCTGTATCTTGATCAGGTAAACGAAGTTATCCGTAGTCAAAATCAGTGTGCCAAGAACGGCCTAACAATCGGCATACTTTGCGAAATGCGACTTTACACGAGACTGTTGAAACTACTGATTTCATGCAATAACAATGCAGACAACTAGACAGAGGACAAAAATTAATTCCGTCAACCAAGTTGAAAATTAAGTTTCAACTGTAACGAAATTGAAACATGATTTGTATGTACCCATTCCATAACCACAGATCAAATTTCAGATTTAACTTACGGCATTGTAAAGAAAAGTCCGTTAAACTGTATTCGATTCAAAGTCCAATATATCTCGTAACGTGACAAAACTTAAAACTTGATCACTAAGCATAAGGTAGTAAGCAGCATGCCATATATCTGCTTCGTAAATCAAAGCATGGTGAAAACAAATCAGGATGACTAAAATTTATATTGATTTGGTCTTTGCATTTAAAAGCAAATATACTTCAGAACTCTCTAATGCATTTTATCA
This sequence comes from Ostrea edulis, assembly GCF_947568905.1. NCBI lineage: Eukaryota > Metazoa > Mollusca > Bivalvia > Ostreida > Ostreidae > Ostrea > Ostrea edulis. Next base: position 2,777,952 of record NC_079165.1, read on the forward strand.
GAGGATTGAAGAGTAATGTAAATATTTTATTGCACCCCCTTGGCACTCTAAACTCAAGATATCCATGAACTAACCAGACTGGTAAGGATATTTAAAGCGGAAGTAATATAATTATATTTTTTCAGCATTGCGACTCTATTCTTTTACGTTATGACATCAGATTTTGCTTTCGATGGCTGTTCTGTTAATCGCTGCTTACCCAAAGAATTAGGCGGGAGATTTAAGATATAAATGAAATATGTACGCGTTAAAAAGGTTTCAAAAATGCAAATATGTAGTCTCATCACTGCAACGTTGTGTGCATACGATTTGAATAACGCGCTAACGCAAATTACTTCAAAACTCTCTAATGCATTTTATCACAGGATTAAAGAGTAATGTAAATATTTAAGCAATGAATTATTTTTTTTTAAAGGAGGTAGTCTCATAACTGCAACGATGTGTACATACAAATTGAATAACGCGCGTTCTTGAATTGATTTTCAATTTTATCATAAACATCAACTAATTAACTAAGTTGTACAATCTGAACTGGGTTTAAACTTGCAGTTCTTATCTTTTCAAATCTATGTAATATATTGTAAACAGCGTAGATATTGTCACTATATGTGCTAGTCGGCCATGCTGTCTCTTCGAGAAATTGAAATTACAATTACTGAAAGAACAATTGTTGAGAAATCCCGCACATGGATTAATTTCTGGTGTTTGTTTGGTGATATTAATCACATTAGAGGTAAGATCAACTTATCTGGCATCGAATGAGATGCACTTGTGTTGCCTGAGACGGGAATGGAGAAGAAAGCTAAAAAAAATTATTCTTTTTCAAATTTTATCATAAAGTAATGATAACTTTATTAGTGATTGGTATGGTATAGACCACTACTATTATTATTACAAAATTGCCGGTTCCTGTGGGCCGAGATGCTAGATGCAGACGACATGCTTGACAGAGTTTATACGCCTATCAGATTGATAGGGATTCGGTCTTTGCATTTATAAGCAAATATACTTCCAAACTCTTTAATGCATTTTATCACAGAATTAAATAGTAAATGTAAATATTTTAAAATATAGTTATGAAATTAATTCATTTTTGAAAATACATGAGGGTATGAACCGTCTACCTCTTTAGAATATATACTAGTTAACACTAGAACTTCTGGGACTAATATCCCCGCGGGGCACACTATAGAATGGATAAAAACAAACTTCCGCAGATTAAACCAGAAGTTGTCTAATCTAATGGTCATCTAGTATATTATTTCTTTTATTGGAAATGTTGCTTTAAAATATCAATGAAATATCTGGTGCATCAAAATTGGTACCGTATAAGTTTTACATTGAAAGATCTCCGGTGGTGCACAATATAAACACTATACCAATAAATAGGATTTTCAGAGAATTTAATTGTTTATTATAATTTCTCTTAAAATGGTACATGGTTTGAAAACTGCTAGAGTATGAACACTCCCCCTTCCCACGCCAACAGAAAATGGATATATAGAAAATGGAAATATTCAGACATTCACTATAAATCAAAATGTAAGGTACATAAATGTTATTTTACCTTAATAAAAATGTATTTCGGATGACTACCCAACATGTCTCAAGCACTCTAAAGTCAATATCTATGCAGATGATACCACGCAAGATGTATCTGATAAATCTTAGATGTTATAAAAAAAAAGTTAAAGGATGATCTTTTAAATTCTATGGAATGCATGCACACAAAAAAAAATTGACAATAAATTTAAAGAAAACACAATGTATTTCAATAGGAACGTCACAGGAATTATCAAATTGTAGAAACCTTTGTATTAATGTTGGTGAAATTTTTATAGAAAATGTCAAATGTGCCAAACTTTTAGGTGTTTACATCTTATGTAAATGAAAAACTTAGTCAGAAACTAGGTGTTTTAAGGAGATTGAGTACTTTTATGTCAAAGGAGGCACTACTCAAAATTTACAATACTATTGTTTTTCCTCATTTTACTTATTGTTGTACAGTATGGCAGGATACAAAGAACAAGACAAATATTGATAGGCTTTTTAAATTATAAAAGAGGGCAGCAAGGATCATTTTACACATCAAATAACCTCATTCAGTGTCAACTTCTTGTATGCTATCAAATGTGAGATGGATGCCTTTGATTGACTATTTTATTTATCGAAAAATTATTCTCATGTTTAAAGTTTTACATCATATGACTCCAGAGTATTTGCATGTTTTTAGATTTGTGAATGAGGTAAACACAAGAAATACAAGACAGAACTCTACTAATTTTATTTATGTTAGAAGAACCAAAAACAGAATATTTTAGAAGATCTTTATCATTTCAGCAGCAATTTTATGGAACTCATTACCAGATTTTATAAGAAAATGCACAACTAAAACATTTTTTAAAATTATTTTGATCCTCAATGACACTCGTGTGTTTATTGTCTCTTTTCATTTAGTTCTTATCTATATGTATATAAACTGTGATATTTCCATGTTTTGTGATATATGTTCTCGATCTGTATATATGTTATAGACATGACGACGATGATGAAGATTTAAAGTGCATACTGCCCAGTAGGGGCCCTGCTACATTAAGTTTGTTGCGGCGAGGCGACGATGGTGGTCGACCCTCGGATCCCCTGGAAACGGGGACGGGTCTTCTTGAAGATCCGGGGATGGGTCCATCTTCTCTTCCTAGAGTCGATCGCCCACGGATCCCCATAGTATAGTCGGGGGAAGGGCTTCTTGAAGGTAGCTTGCTATTCTTCATCTGTAGACAGGACCACAATGTAAACTAGCTTATAAGCTAATTGTGCAATCCTGTATAAATAAAGGATATTATTATTTAAAAGGTCTGATTCAAACATTTTAACTTGTTTTTAAACATTCATTCTCCAGACAATGAGACCCAAAAGTTGAAACAAAATTGAAATTAGCATAACGTTTTAATGATTTAAATATTCTAATTTAAAAAAGAAGAAGCTTAACTTCAGTCTAAGAACGATGTATTTACATGTACAACATTTGAATTGATTCTCTTCTAAAGATAAACTCTTTATAGTTTAAAATTGACTAGGTCCATACGTAGAAAAAAGCTTATAAATTGAAGAACAATTGTCCAATCAATATAAAAATACCAGGTGCATATCTTCATATGGTGAGTAATGAGTATATAAATTTTCAAAAAAAAATCCATCCACTAGTTTCTTAGAACATGCACGGGCAAAATCATGTCTACAGACTGACGGACATGCTGATTCCAATATACCCCAACCTTCGTTTGTGGAGTATAAAAAAGAAACGCATAGCAGTAATATTTCACTGAATATTTTCAAATAATTTTACATGATGTGGTCTCGCCTGAATCGCCTGGTCACTCCTTGTTACATCCAATGTTATTGTTTACTGGATAGATATTCTATAGAATTTGAGGACAATAAAACGTGTTTTCATAAAATCAGAAACGATGTCTCTGTATCTCTCGATTGTAGTAAGTTCCTAATATACATGATTCAGGCATTGGTAGTCTATCAAATTCACGCGTTCCCCATATTTAATTGCATTGTTAGCTACCTGAGCCGAGTGAGTTTTCTGATCAAAACTTTGTCTCTCGTTGGCGTAAACTTTTCACATATTCATCTTCTTCTCAAAAACCACTTGGCAAGTTTCAACCAAACTTCACATAAATCATCCTTGGGTGCGAGGGATTCATGTTTGTTCAAATGAGGGGTAACACCCTTCTCAAAAGGGAAATTATAGCGAAAATACACTTGACAAATTTTAAACTCTTCTTCTCCAGAACCAGTGGGCCAATTGAAATCAAGCTTGGAACAAATCAATCTTGAGTAAAGGGAATTCAAGTTTATTCAAAAGATGGACCATGCCCCTTTGAATAGGGAGATGGTTTTAAAAAATGCAAAACAATCATGGCCCCTAGGGATAGGGTGGGGCCACAATATGGAATCAAAGTTTTATATGCAAATATGTAGGGAAAAAATCTTCTCATTAAGAACCACTGGGCCAGACAAGTTCAAATTTACATTGCAGCTTTCTGGCATAGTGCAGATTTATGTTTGTTAAAATCATGGCACCCGGGGTAAGGTGGGCCACAAGGAATCAAAGTTTTACATACGAATATATAGGGAAAACCTTTAAAAATCTCAAGAACCACTGGGCCAGAAAAGTTCAATTTTATATGGAAGCTTCCTGATATAGTGCAGATTCAAGTTTGTAAAAATAATGCCCACCGGGGTAGGGTGGGGCCACGATAGGGGATTAAAGTTTTACATGCGAATATTAGGGGGAAACCTTTAAATATATGCCAAGATGATTCAGATCAGCGATGTAGCCCATGTGTGCCTTGTTGTTAAACGTTAATGCTTTTGGAGAGGTGTTGCATCTAAATGATATTCAACGATATTCAACGCAACAACGCAGCTGAACGACTGGAAGCAGGTATGTCACAATTTGCTGTCGTGAGGGATTTCAAACACCATATCTCCCCTTTGAAGCAGATATCAACAGTAAGGTTCAACAAATGATTCTAATACAGCAGGTAGGCCACGCTTTACATCAATATCACAGGATCTCTTTATCCGATTGCGTCATCTTCTTCAACGATTCATGATAACATCATCTACAGCATCTGTCATTCCTGGGATTTGCAGAATATCAGATCAGACTGTTCGCAATCGACTACGGGATACTGTTATTAGAGCGAGCGCGCGGGCCTTTCGTGGCATTGTTCTGACTCTGCAACATTTTTGGTCTCAGATTCATGGAGTATGACCGTGACAACGCTGGCGGACAGTCTAGTGTAGCGCTGAATCTCCATTTTTACTGCAGAATCCTAATGGAAGACTCTGAGTGTATAGGCACCAAAATGAACGTTTTGCGAAAAATAGCATTCAGGATTCTGACCGGTTTGGAGGGGGTAGTGTTATGATGTGGGCAGTAATATCCTCAACAGGCGGAACAGCAGTGGTTCAATTACTGGGTACTTTAACGGCTCACCTTATATTGATGAAGTTATGCAGCCAAAAGCGGTAACAATAATGCAGCATCCCGAAGCTGTATTTCAATATGACAACCGCCAACCACATACTAACACGGGATGTTCTGCAAAGACACAATATCCAGGTTCTTCCTTGACCATCCGATTTAAGCTCTCATTGTGAATGGCATACGATATAGAACTAGGTGACCTTGAACTTTTAATGACTGTGATTATCATTAGTGGTTGTGATACTTTGATTATTTACATCAGTTTTGTGTTATCAACAAATAAATTATTAAGTAATTCTCATGTGCTAAATTTTACTACGTGTTTCTGTTTATGATCAGTATACAAACAGGTCAAGCTAACAAAGGATATTGAAGGTAGATTCTTAAAATATCCAAACTTTTAGTTTTTGAAATAACTTTTTGACATACTGATTCTGACTACGAATCACTCCGCTTACCGGAACAAGATAGAGAGCTCATTCCGGGTGTCTCCGGTCAACATTCCGGGTGTCTCCGGTCAGCAGAGATACTTACTCCTAGGCACTTAATCGCTAATGGTGTTTCCGGGGGTTACGTTTGCCCAAATCGCAAAATTATATTCTTTTTAAGATTGTTGAAATTGCTCAAGTGTTGGGTTTTTTTCTCGTTCTGTTGAAATTTTCCAGTCATATTTAGACGTTGGTCGTAGTAATGATGGTTCTTTACGTGCCAACGCCTGATGCGACACAATACTTTAAGGACATATCCGAAAGATCTGCGATTCTCACATCTCAAGGCAATGGAGCAACCACTTTTGTTTATGCCTTGGGCTGGATGCGGGTTATTTTCAGTTTCATTGAGTAAAATATCAGTGAGGTTTTGAATAGGGTCCGGGTGGCTGTCAAATTTTTCAGTATATAAATTTCCGTGCTATTGCTTTCTAAAGACTTGCTTGTTTTGATGACAGGTCGAAAATGGTCCCTCCCATAGGTATCGTCATGACCAACAAATACGACCAACGTCAATAAAGTTAGGAAAACTGATCAATGAATTTGGGTTTGGTTTGAAATTGTTTTTCACTTGCACTAACTACAGATTGTAGTCATATTGTTTCATGTAGGTGTACGTTTTATTTCATAATCAAAAACGCATTGTTATTTTGATATGGAGGTCAGCGTCTTCAGAAGAACTTAAAAAACATCTTGAAGGTCACAGCATGTCTTTCGCCCACTGTAATAAACAGCTTTTCAGACAAAACTATCCGAACTCGCTTATTCCTGTGGACCAATGCCTTTACAAGTGGTATTTGTTCTAAAAAATGGTATCTGTGATTATTGTTCACACGGTCTGCCAGTTGTCCATCGTTACTGTCCATGGGCAGCTGTTCCTTTCTCGTTGTGCTTTCCGGAGTAATCTTTGTCATTTAGGATGTCGCATCCGTACTTCTTCTCTGTATTGATGTACTGCAGGGAGACTCTTGGCTGTTGTTGCGATGCTTTCTCGTTTGTTGTTTAAGTCGACGTCGCCTTTGAATCAGTATTTTCTTTTATTGATTTGTCCTTTATTCGATCAGCTGTATTGTTTTCATGTTGTCATGCGTGATATTTTGCCTGGAAAATGTAGAAACAGATTGTAGAATGTACACTAGACTAAGAGATTATATGTGAAAGAGAATCAACTAATTCAGAGTGGCCAATTATTAGTCCCCTACTGAGGAAGTAGGTTGGCGCTCCGTCCGTCAGTTCGCACTTTTTCCTCTGTTCTTAGAGATATTTATTTGATATGTTGCTTTGCCATAACAAGTTACAGACCAAGTTTTGATTTAGTCTCGGTCCGTTGATTTTTCACTTAGTTATGGCCCTTGGACTTAGCAAAATAGCATGAATTATCAGTTTTCCAGACTTTTTAGCTCACCTGAAAAGCTCAAGTGAGCTTTTCTGATCACCCGTATTCTGGCGTCCGTCCGTCTGTAAACTTTTAACATTTTTAACTTCTCAAAAACCACTAGGCCAATTTCAACCAAAGTTGGCACAAAGCATCCTTAGGTAAAGGGAATTCTAAATTGTTAAAATAAAGGGCCAGGCCACCTTCCAAGGGGAGATAATCAAGAAAAGGTAAAAATAGGGTAGGGTCATTAAAAAATCTTCTTCTCAAGAACCACTGGGCTAGAAAAGATGAAATTTATAGATAAGCTTTATTAGGTAGTGCAAATTCTAAATTGTTAAAATCATGGCCCCCGGGGGTCGGATGGGGCCACAATAGGGGATCAAAGTTTTACATACAAATATATAGGAAAAATCTTTAAAAATCTTCTTCTCAAGAACCACTGAGCCAGAAAAGCCGAGATTTGTATGAGAGCTTCCTGATATAGTGCAGATTCTAAATTGTTAAAATCCTGGCCCCTGGGGGTCGGATGGGGCCACAATAGGGGATCAAAGTTTTACATACAAATATATAGGAAAAATCTTTAAAAATCTTCTTCTCAAGAACCACTGAGCCAGAAAAGCTGATATTTACATGAAAGCTTTCTGACATAGTGTAGATTCAAGTTTGTTCAAATCATGGTCCCTGGGGGTTGGATGGGGCTACAAGGGGGGATCAAAGTTTTACATACAAATATATAGGGACATTCTTTAAGAATCTTCTTCTCAAGAACCACTGAGCCAGAAAAGCTGATATTCACATGAACAGCTTCCTAACATAGAGCAGAGTTAAGTTTGTTCAAATCATGGCCCCCTGTTGTAGGATGGGGCCACAATAGGGGATCAAAGTTTTACATACAAATATATAGGAATTTAAAAAAAAAATCTTGTCAAGAACCACTGAGCCAGAAAAGCTGATATTTACATGAACGCTTTCTGATATAGTGCAGATTCAAGTTTGTTCAAATCATGGCCCCTGGGGGTAGGATGGGGCCACAAGGGGGATCAAAGTTTTACATACAAATATATAGGAAAAATCTTCAAATATCTTCTTCTCGTGAACCATTGGGCCAAAGAAGTTCACATTTACATGAAAGCTTTCTGACATAGTGTAGATTCAAGTTTGCAAAAACTATGGCCTCCAGGGGTCGGTTGGGGCCATGATAAGGACTACGGTTTTACATGCAAATATATAAAGTCTTCTGATATGGACCAAGGTGACTTAGGTGAGCGATGTGGCCCATGGGCCTCTTGTTGTTGTGCTTGCAGATATTTATTTGATATTTGATTCATTGCTTTGCCATAACAAGTTACAGATCAAGTTTGAATTTGGTCCCGGTCCGTTGATTTTTCACTAAGTTATGGTCCTTGGACTTAGAAAATAGCATGAATTATTAGTTTTCCGGACTTTTTTTGACGTGCTTGCAGATATTCATTTGATATTTGGTACATTGCTTTGCCATAATGAGTTACAGATTAATTTCGAATTTCGTCTCGGTCCGTTGATTTTCCATTAAGTTATGTCCCTTGGACTTAGAAAAATAGCATGAATTTTTAGTTTACATCCAATTTCTTACTTTTGTAGATAAGAGTACTACACTCATTAAAACTTCTAGAAAAGTAAAACAACAATGTAGCTTAATTATTCATGATCACCTATATTTCAGTTTATTGACTTGGTTAAAGACCTAAATGTAAACTTATACGGTACCAATTTTGATGCACCAGATGCGCATTTCGACAAATAATGTCTCTTCAGTGATGCTCAACCGAAATGTTTGAAATCCGAAATAACTATGAAGTTTTAGAGCTAAATATAGCCAAAACAAAGTGCCAAAAAAGTGGAGCCAAATTCATCCAAGGATAAGAGCTATGCATGAGGGAGATAATCCTTAATTTTGAAATGAATTTCTAAATTTTATAACAGCAATTAAATATACATCCGTATTTTCAAGCTAGTAACGAAGTACTTAACTACTGGGCTGTAGAGACCCTCGGGGACTAACAGTCCACCAGCAGAGGCCTCGACCCAGGGGTCATAATGTAAAACTTATACGGTGCCAATTTTGATTGTAAATTTGTCTTTTTCCTGGACTTGAATAGTATTTGATTTCCAACCATTCCTATCCTGGTTCTCCCAATTTTCCCTTCTACCATAATCTACATAATGAACTTTGAATATTGTTGTGATACAGTAATTTTGGCTACAGGTAGGGGAGTATGTATTGTCATGCAATACTCTCGGAATGCTTGTTAGAGAAGCTTCAAGTTTTTTTTTAAATCCATAGTAATAATAAAACCCCTTCTCAGTTTTCTGTTTCGTATGCACATCATAACTTGAAAGATACAAGTTAACTTGAATCATCAAACTCCAAAATTGATATTTTAATGAATAAGATTTCTGAATTATGTCTAAGATATCTAATAACGAATAAACAACTTGAAAACAATGTCTTTTTATTCAAAGCATATTTACAATAGTGTTATCTCCATAACAATTCCTAAGTCATCGTTTATATTTCAATCACATGACAGCAGATGTGAACAAGGCACAGCTAGACGTCTTAAACTTGGATTAACATGCAGGTGTAAACAATTACTTGTAAATAAAATAACAACAGGTTATTCTACCGTGACCAACCTTCGTAATCGTATAATTAGAGATACCACTCGCCCAACTTACGAAGAATACGTAGGCACATATTCAACATTGTTTTATTATTCATTTATTTATTTTGCATAGTATTTTTCTTCTCTGACCCTCTTTTATTTCAAATATATTTTCCGATTATCTGAATCTGAATTCAAATTATCTCCGATATGCGAACAACCACACATCTACTGTATACAGCTCGGAGGTTTACTTTGGGTGTTTTTGTACAAAAGTGGAAGACTTTCCTATTACGAGATAATTGTTTTTGTGTTAAAATTTAACCAACTAGACTCTATATACATATAGCAGGGTCGTGTATAGGAACCAGCAGGCATGAGGGATCGTGCCATCCTCCTTATTCCCAGTAAATCTTCTTCTTTATTTACCTAATATCTATTTATTTATTTTTAAGGTCAACGTATATCTGTTCGCTTATGCCCCAACTATAATTGCTTACAAAGGACCCCTCCTCGGTTTCACGAAATTAGTCAAAATAGCATTCATGTTTGGTATACGGACCAAAGATTCACAGGACAAAATGTCACAGGATAAAACGTCACTGGACTAAAAGTCACAAAATCCGTAAGAAAAGTCACAAAAATGACTTAGCAAATGAAACCCCATATATACTTATAAGTTTATAATAACTAGAACTGTCCTAATGGGACTAATACCCCCTGCGGGGCATATAAGATGATGGGAAATATTTAATGCAAGCACATTGATTATTTTCACATTATCTACAGGGCAATCAATTTGAACCTCTTTCCACTTCTTCAATTCCTGATTGACTTATGAGCGTAAAACGGTATTAGAAATAAACTCTGGACAAATTGTGTCTATTACTACAAGTACAACCAAACCAGAAAATGTCCGTAACTTCCATAACTGTTAAAATATTTCAATGAAAATAGAAGATGCACAACTACATTATAGGGTACCTGTAAAGTGCGAAACGAAATCGAAACGAAATCGAAATCTACCGAAACGAAACTCACCGAAACGAAACCTACTGAAACGAAACAGATTGTATAACCGAACTTTTTTAATTATAATAATAAAAAATGGTATCTTAGGCCCCTGTGAAAGTTACCACATATAAATAAAATTCGCCTCCCCTTTGATGTAGGCTTTCGGCTTGACTGTTACAAAGTTTTAAAAGTTGGAAAGGGGGGAGTAAGCACAAAGTACATATCCGTAGTTGATTAAATGCCATGTACAATTAGTTTCGGATCCATACATTTCAGAACCGAGGGTTACAGTCTCAGAGATCTGGGGAAACACACTATACGAGGGGTGGGGTCGCCGACGTTGGATCCGCCTTTGGGCATAGATACATTGTTTGAAGAAGCTGGTGTCTGAGAAAATTGAAAGCAGGAAGAGCTCTTAACTTCTTATTTTATCTCTAACTGCTGAGGTGCGAGTACTTTCAATAATGGAAAAACTCTATTCATATGGGATGTTGCTAAGACGGGGAAATGAAAACGGGACGGAAAACGGACTTTTTTTAATGCAATAATATTAGGAGGAGGTCGGCATTTTGTAAACTGAAAAGGCTTATGAACAAGGGGATTTTAAGCAGAAATCACAAAAAGAACGGGAGGACATATTCAGAATCCACCGTTTGATATACTACATACAAATACACACAATATCCACATGTATACATATATTTGTCTTTAGAGCAAAAAATACTGAAACATGTATTTATGCCCAAAATCGGATTCAACGCCGACGACCCCATCCCTTGTTTAGTGTGTTTCCCCAGACCATTGACCTGTGAGACTGTAACCTTCCGTTCTGAAATTTATGGATCCGAAGCTAATTGCACATGGTATTTATGTACTTTGTGCTTATGTACTTTATGTACCTTTCCAACTCTTAAAACTTTGTATCAGTCAAGCCGAAAGCCTACATCAAAGGGAAGGCGAATTTTATTTATATGTGTAAACTTTAACAGGGGCCTAAGATACCATTTTCAATTATTATAATTAAAAGAGTTCGATCATACAATCTGTTTCGTTTCGTTTCGGTGGGTTTCGTTTCGCACTTTACAGGTACCCCTACATTATATATATAAGATGAGAATAAAGTTTGAATCAAATCTGTTCAACGGTATTAGAATTAAACTCTGGACAAAGTGTGCAACCCCCAAAATGAAAAGAAAATGTGCGTAACTTCTATAACTGTTAAAATATTTCAATGAAAATAGGAGATGCACAACTACATAATATATAGAAGATGTGTATAATGTTTGAATGAAACATGTCCAGCGGTATTAGAAATAAACTTCGGACAAATTGCGTCTACGGACAGACAAAGTGATTCCAGTATACCCCCCAAACTTCGTTTGCGGGGGGTATAACAACAAGTGGTACCCAAATGCTCACTAAAGCTGTTGTTCAGACACCAGACATTTCTTACAGTGGATAGGAGGTAGAAGGGAATACATGTCATCATTCTTATTGGTGTTTGTTTTGCCACATTTAGCACGTTCAGTTCACTATTAGATGTTCATTATAAGATAATAAGAAAGGAAAAATCATTAACTTGTTTATATAACAATTATTATATGATAGTTCACTCACTTCTTGTTTTGACAATAATTTGGAGTGAAAGGAAGCCAACCATAATTCTGCCATCATATTTTGTTTTGACAATCATTACATGTAATATGTAGTATACTGAACCAAATGATCATCATCAAGCTTATTTTTATTTCATCTCAATAAAAAATCTCTTTTTAAAAATCAAAATGATATTTAACAATAAATATGATAAAAGGAATAACAATTTTATAATTATTATCAAAATCTCATAGAAAATAAAAATTTTGCATATATATTTTCTTAAACTTTACAAAAAGAACAGATATGTTTTCAAATATATATCAAAAATCAATATTTTTTATTTTTTTTTATAAATTGTGACTTTTTGTCCTGTGACATTTTGTTCTACTTTCATGAAATTTCTTATTGTAACTTTTTGCCCATGGTCATATTGGCCGTGACTTTTTGTAATTTGCAAAGTTGTAAATGGTTTGAAAGGTACATAATTTCAGAACAATGTATATATCAATTATGACTTTTAAAGTTGAAATATTTTCATGATCCTGGTTCTAATTAGGAACATTTATTTGAATCATTTTTATACCATAAAATTACAATTTTCTTATATCAAATTCATGACAAGGAACTACGTAAAAATGAGTAGTACTTTGAGTGAATCTCACTCTTTCCAGTCAGCCAATAATATAATGGGACTGGCTTCACGAGTATGTACAAAAGCCACGGTATCGACGTCCAGTTGTTTAATATCATCATGAAAGCTGCCGTCTTTGGGTCGTCTTTTGTCTCGCGTCTCAGAAGATCTATCGAAGCAGACCCGAGCATAAAATATTTTGGAGTTGGTGGCATGACAGCAAAGGAGCCAAATCAAACCTGCCTGCAAAACCTGCTTCAGTATTCCCCGGATCAAGTTTTCGTTCATCTCAGTGGAAACGACATCAGCGTTGAAGGAAAACCTAGGAAGGTGGCTGAAAACGTCCTACAACTGGTGCAGATCCTAGAAAACAGCGGAGTTGGAACTGTTCTAGTGGGACAGATTCTAGACAGGGGTGGTAATTTCAAGAAGAGCCCTGGTCTGACTAGCGATATATTCAAGAGGAAGAGGAACAGGATCAATACAATTCTGCGAGCAAAGCTTGAAAAAAGATTTATCTTACTTCGGCTGAAATATCCTCAGGACTTTGCGGCTGATGGTGTTCATATTTCCCAGGGAAACCTATGGAAATATGGCGCACAGATAAGGAGAGCTCTTCTGACGGAGTAAAGCTCGAGAAGAAAACCGGTCCTTTTAAGGGCCACATAAATATTTCGAAAAGATGCCTCAAATAACATACATTCAAAGAGACGAAATCTTCTTGAGATTCGAAACATATACTCCCTAATTACCAGCATACAGCCTCACCGAACTTTCCATCAAACACATAAAAATCCACAAATTATTTGTTTTCAGTCTTATGGCTCGAAATATATGTATAAAAGTGGCGTGTCTTTAAAAAAATAGCCAAAGTAGAAATGTAATTGAAGAAAATAAAAACATATCCTATTGCAATTGGTTACAGAATATTTCCAAGAGCATGCCTACAGCGATCAATACCATAATTCAAGAGTTCCATAATCATATCATGAAGTAAACCATTTGTTTCACTATATCGCAAAACACGCACCATAATATAAATGTTAGCATTAATTAATTAAAATATGATACAATTACATTTAAAGGGCATCAATGCACTTTGTTACGTAGGACTTATATTTTATTGTATACAATTTCATAAATAACATATATACAGTAAGGCGTAGCGCAAAGTGCAGATGATACAATAATCACAATCAGTATTTCACAGACACAGCTAGCGATTCACAGAGAATTTGCCTCAAATCCATATCCGTTCATATTGACCATGAACAGCTCAAAAGTGATGTTCATTTCTTATATTTATATTCATTTACTAAAACACCGTTTGTTTACATTGCTTCTATTTTGTTGCATAAAACGAACTCCTAGCCTCTATCACAGTAGTTATAGTGACGTACGTCAACACATAGACATGACGTCACACCCTGCCTTTCATCAACATTGCAAGGTGCACTGTATTTTGGAGGTAGGAGACCGCAAGATTGGGATGATAATCCACGTAAGTTTACAATCTTAATCCAAAGGTGTGACTTGCAAGATCTTTGTAACAGATGTTCTATTTTTTTCAAACCATTACGCTCTCTCAGTCGCGTGATTTAAGCTAGTTCATAATCCGTTCATAGTCAATGTGAACGGATTGTGTCGCGCGCTGAAATTGGTTGGTTCATAAAGGAAAATGTGATTTGCAATATAAATATAATGGAATAATCAGTCGAGACTCGAGTACAGGACGACATTGGTGGGATGCCGATCTCGATGATTCTTGCATGTAAAATGAATAATTATTAGTAAGTTTCTTTTAATTTATTTTCCTAAAGGAGCTGCACTAGTTAGGCCTATATACTTTAATATATTAGTTAAAATGCACGTCTTCTCATTAAAATATATACATAAATGAAGTTCATATGCCGATCATAATTTCAGATGTAGAATTAAAAACCAAAGCATTTTCTGGATTTTTAAAACAAAATAATTCAATAATACAACTTGTTTTATTGTCTTTTGTTTTCATCACCATACTTCAATAGAATTGTTGATTACAACCATATAAAATGTTCACAACTACCTATGGGTCTAATTATGCGAGTGTCGAACAGCAGGGCTACCGCTATTTTTAGAGCGACCCTGTATGATCACCACCGACAGCGATCACCGCTACACCGGTAATGGGCCGCAAAATTTAGACATATGTTCGGCGCTTACGGCCTTTAAGAAGGGAAGGATCTTTATCGTGCCACACCTGCTGTGACACGGGACCTCGGTTTTTGCGGTATCATCCATTCAGTCGCCTCTTAGGACAAGCAAGGGGTACTGAGGACTACCCGGATCCCAATGGGATGAAGATATATTGGAGAAAATATCAATTTGATTGATGGCATAATGGAATATACGGAATGCAATCAAATACCTGGACTATTAAATGCTTGGTTGATTTTCATTTAATGCAGAACTTAAAATCAAATGAAAAATAATAACATACACATTTATTCACCAAAATAATTTTCAAAATTGACAAGACGTATAAGAATTGTCTGTTATAGAGATTAAGATTAACCCACGTCTACTAGAGATAACTTTCAAAGAAAGCTCATCGCGAAAAGATTTGTATTACCATGAGCTTGCAAAATATGCAAATGAAAGTAAAGGTCACCATACAAATTTTGAAAATATTTTATATTTTCTTAATTTGTACAAGGGGAGATAACTCGAATAAACAAACCTAATTAACTATAAATGGATCTCAGTACCGTCTACCCTCTCACTGGCATCTTTATCGCATAAAACTTGGACATTGTTTTCACATACGATTTAGCGACATGGATATTGACCTTTTCTGAAAACAAATGTTTTTTTATGGATCGGATGGATACCTTAAGATGAAATAAAACTCGTCCTCTACATCATTTACATTACAAACAGTACATAACTGTCATTTTCTGAATATATTAGTATATATTTTCAATCTCAACCTTCCATCTAGGAGATGAACTTCTAAAGTGAGGAATATAATAAAATTTGTGAACTGGGTCAATAGATTTTGTTAAGTAAAATTGTAAGCAAACTAAAAGATATATCAAACGCTAATATGAAAAGCCTTTTGATGAATTTGAAACGTTCTCTAAAAGTGTTTGTTCTGGACATAAATGTCAACCACACATTTTCATTTACATTTGAAACATTCCAAAGATAAGATAAATTTAGATTTGACAGCTTTCTTTGGATGTTTGTATTACTGTTATGGAAATAATCAATATTTTTGGAATCTGGAACGGGCATAAAAGTTTATACGTATAGCCTCTGACCAGAGTGCAATGCGTGTTTGTGACAGTATTCTCGAAGTCTGACTGGTATGTAAACCAAATGATGAATATCTAACAGTTGTATAAAGAAGTTGACATTGGATGACAGGAAATAGATTTAAGCACCGAGTCACATAAATAATATAATTCACAAAAGTTCTAAAATGTAAACAAAGTATTTCAAAAGATATATACCTATTGTGCTAAAATAACCATTGCTACATCATATTAATATAATTGATAAACATCACTTTAGAATATCAACTTAAAATATATATAAAATGTGTGCGCATGCGTTGAAAAACATGAATATCACAGGAAGTCACAGAAAAAGATATTTGTTTGGATTTCTTTGTAACTGTGATTAAATTAGTCACCAAAAAGGCAGCAAACGCAAGTCTACTTATGAAAGGAAAGATGGAGATAACAAACAGTGATCAATCTCATAACTCCTATAAGGAATACACAGTAGAGAGTTGGTCAAACATGGACCCTTGGACATACCAGAGGTGGAATCAGGTGCCTAGGAGGAGTATACATCCCCTGTGTCTTGCTCAGGTAAACGGAGTAATCCGTAGTCAAAATCAGTGTGCCAAGAACGGCCTAACAATCGGTATGAAACACTTCAGACAGCATTTGGCCCAATGACAGGTTATAATGGCAAATTATATCATTATAACGACTATAGACTGCGAAATGCTGACTTTAAACGAGACTGTTGTAACCCCTGTAACATCAACTTATTTGTCAGTAGCCTGCCTCGGTTTAAAAACTGATCATACATAAAAAGCAATAACAAAAAAAAAAAAAAAAAAAAAAAAAAAAAAGGAGTCATCAGTGCTGACTTCTATAGACAAAACAAGTATTTATTCAGGCAGTAAACTCGTCTCACAAAGTCAGTGGTACATTGGAGCAAAATGATCGAGAGTGACCTCCAAAATTTGTGAAAGTCTCTCGGAGGAAATCTAAGCGGAAACCCGGGCGTTATTTGCATATAACGGATGGGACTAGCACACATGTGGTAAGCGTTAATTGTAATTGGCTCTAATGGATTATTTATTTCCAAGTAATGTAATCAGTAATCATAAAAAATCTGAGTACTTGTAATTCAATTAATCACCGATATGAATTTGACAGTAACAATGATTATTTTCTTATTACATTTGATTAAATTTTCAAAAATTGCATTGTGATTATCAAACATTCTGAATGTTTTCAACTTCAGTGGTCAATATATTTATACATAGTATACCAATGACCCTTTTCAATTGTAATTTAATCAATTACTATCCTAAGGAGAAGTAATTTAATTGTAATCATGAAATTTCAAGGTAATTGTAATTTAATCAATTACTTTTCAAAGTAAATTACAATACATCTGGAAAGTAGAGAGGGACGACACGACCCCATCAATCGATGTGCTTATTTCTCCTGTCGGCAAACACCCTGTACGAGAAGTTTTGGTTCATGCTGGGTCATCGCCGAGTATGGCAGGGTAGCCGCTACGCAGAGCGAGAGTCCCGTGCCATCAGTATGGATGACAGACGAAGGAGATTTATTTGGCAGTCAAATGGAATGAAGAGGGAAATAATGCCAAACTGCGTCGTCCGCCAAGTCTGGGAATGGTTTCCAATTCCGCAAACCTTCCGTACATGGGACATATGTAGCAGTGATTGGATTAGAAATTGACATTTCATTTCAATTCTTTATTGGCCTTAGTTATACAACTCATCGGAATACATCTAATACATGTATATACAAAATATATATCAGACTAATTTTATTCGATAACAACGGATTAGTGGACAGGAGAAGGAATTACAAATCGTTCGTTATCTTCACCTTTCATCCACAACACCGCGAACTCTAAGGACAGCAGTTAGGTTGGAACTAACTATCTGGTGATGATTCAGTAAATTCCAGGATACTTGAGTTTTCCTTGTCAAGGAATGGCTCCGTGCGAGACAGCAGCTACTGAACAACAAAGAGGCGCTAGAGCGTGCATTAGACCTGCTGATGGGAAACGCTGACTTAAATTCCGCAAGACTGGAAATATCCCCAGTATTTCCTGTGTACCGACTGTGGGATCGCCAACCTCATGAAATCCATAAGGCCTCTCACTGTCCGAATCCGCTATTGTTCCGATGGGATCAGATACTGGTGTGCAGCTCAGTAACTTCTTTACATCTAGCGAGTGCGTGGAATATATATATCAGTGTACCTTTCGAATGGGACATTCCTTACAAAAACGCGATGGTTCCACGCCTGTTTCGTGATCCACGCAGATTTCCAGATTACAAGACACCATGGGATTCATCGAGCTCCAAGCTGAAGTTCAGCAGGAGTTGACAAGTTCGCAACAACGAAAGTCTTCATCTGTAACCAGGCTGTTACTAAGAAGACATGGGAGTGCAAGAAGAAAATGATGGGACCATTGACATCCTCACAGATGCAAGACATGACTGCAGGCGGAACTCTAAAAACACCAACATTGTATGCGTGCATTGAAAATGTTACCTACAATGTACTTGGAGAGTAGCACGTAACGAAAGTGGGCAACGTGTACACAGCGACATGACTAGGCACCATGAGGCGCTGACCATTTTGACAGTCACATTCCCTCTACTGGCTGCACAATAGCTGTTCACATCCATGCCCACGATAGGAACGCCATTATCAAGTTCATTTATAGGTGAACGTTCCGACATCATGAATCGGAGGGACACTTGACAAGCCGCAAAGTCCGTGGAGAAAGAGATCGACAAGATTTCCAAGGAGTCCAGGAGAAACCAAGGAGTGTCATGGCATGAAGAACTGTCTGATAAGGTTCATTCCACCCGAACTCACGTGCAATATGCTATCCGTTCCTGCAATCAAGACCATGACAGAAAATCGACACGTGGTATTACATTACAAGAACATACCCGACACGTGTTCAGAGGAGGGCAGATGCCGGGTAGACAGGATCCTGACAGCTCCAGCAGCAGAGAAACTACTGGTAAATGCTCTACACCAAACCGTGGTTTACAAGTTCCCGCACAATTGCATCCGTGCCATGGACACGTTCTATGTGGAGTCTTTCAACAACACATTAAATGGTGAAAGGAAATTAATATTTCATGACAAGCAAGCTTTTTTCGGAGATGATCGATTGCGGTTTTACGCCGTTTTGGCAATATCTCGGCTGTTTTACGGTGATTAACTAATTGAAATATGTTGGTTGCGAGTGTTTGAGTTTACCTTACCACCCGCAGTGAGCTTACTTTACGATTATTTGGGATTAGGTAATCAAGCAATAATGCAAATCGGTCATAAATACATGAAATGAAATAATAAGATGTGTATGTGAAACACAAATGTCCCCGATAATGGCCAATTCCAAAGATGACCTACTACTTTTAAAAAAATGGCATTGGTCATAACTTCTAAATGGTAAATATTAAAGCTTTCATATTCCACATAAGCATTTCTTGTGACAAGATCTTTCTACTGGTACCAAGATATTTGTTCTTGTGACCTTGGTCATCTTTAGAATTGGCCATTATCGGGGGCATTTGTGTTTCACAAACACATCTTGTTAAAATATTAAAATGTGTTGATTGATATGTTTGGGGTTTATGTGTTAATCTTTTGTTATTATACTTTCAGCTCATCAACATAAAGTAAGTGGCAGTGTCACAGCTTTCAAGTCATCTTTTACAAACATTGCCAACGATCTTATGTATTACTTGTTTGGGAAAAACGAGGTCACTGCTTTCAGTAATGTGGTTTTGTGGGATTCAACAATTTTTCTTCGACATGTTTTCGGTAGGGATTAATCTCTGAAGTGCATTGAATAGGGAACAATTGTTTTCAAGATTCCACCAACACGACTTTCACCCAAGGTTTGATGCTTCTGTTTGGAACATTAACCTTCACTTGATAAGGGATATGCAAGGTGAAGATAACGAACAGTGATCAATCTCATAACTCCTATAAAAAATACATAATAGATAGTTGGGCAAACACGGACCCCTGGACCAACCAGAGGTGGGGTCAGGTGCCTAGAAGGAGTAAGCATCCCCTGTTGACCGGTGACATTGTGAACATTTTAATGATGGAACTTGTTGTCTATGTCATTTAAGTACAGGTGACAATCGGACTGCAGAAACCTGCCACTGATCTCCAGAGAATTTCTAAAAGTGACCAGAATAGTCTATTCTACATTTGTGGGTACATTGTCATATCTCTTTGAAAGCGTTACCTGCAAGTAAAAAGCGTGTGTGCTCTAAAAGGGAGTGTTTGGACTTTTTGAAGAAAAAACCAGAAAATTCAACTTTTGTGGCTAGTTCAACAAGTGGTGATCAAAAAATAACCGTGGTGGCTTATTACATGTGATGATATTTCCTTACGTATTCGTGATTTGAAACAGTGACCTAGTAGAACCTTCACAGCTTGTCGGCCAATTTACTGCTCTGTGACTAACTGAAAGAAAATATCATGGAGTCAATCATGGTAAAATACTATGTTAAAAACCTTTAGTGATGTTGACGATGACATTCAAGTTTCTTTGCTCGAGGACATTTCAAGTCTTATCGGGGATTAAACCATCACTCGCACACAGCGAAGCAATTATACTAAAGCCAGCCAACATGACAAGGATTGTCAACAGGGTGAGAGAAAAACTGCGACCACAAGATCCGCAGGATTTAGATTTTGAAGTAATCTCAACATTACAATACCTTTCTTTTATATTTGTATATGCCAGACTTATCCAATGAATATGAAATTAGTTCACGATTTCATATGTAATACATAAATCCAGTATATATAAGTTTAATTTAAGCATACATGTATATATTAGTAACTTATAATATAAGTGTCAGCTTGACACAGACTTCTTGGAGCAGCAGATGCCAGACTCTAGACATGTGGACATTGACGCTTCTGACATCGACATGTACTGATGTATACTGACCACCAGCTCCGGCTCCTGGCCGTGGCAAAAATCTGGTATATGGATGCCACATTTAGAGCGTGAACAGACCTTGGCTTCAGCTATTCGCCATCCATTCATTTATCAGAAATGGTACTAACATGAAGCAAGTGCCTCTTGCGTTTTGCTTCATGTCTAACAAAAGAAGGATGCTAGTAGATTACTATGAGGTAAGGTTATGAAAAAAGAATTCCATCTTTTTAAAAATTAAAAACCACCAATTTAAAGATAATATGACAGAGGAAAGTTAACTCAATTACCTGTAGTTCACATGCAAAGAATTTTGGTTTCATGGTGCGATCACAAATATCATTCCCGCCATCTTTGAGCTTTTACATGTAGGTAACAACTTATTAAACCCAACAGAAGAAACTCTTTTCTTAGAAACCTTGCATTTTAAGTGAAGTTTTAGTAAATATTTTTTATTATGTTCACTGACTTTACTGCGACTTTTACTAGTACAAATTAACTTTCTTTTGTTTTTGTATTGCATTGTCGTTACAGGTATTGTACTGCGACTTTTACTAGGACAAATACATGTATCTTTCTCTGGTTTTTTGCACTGAATTGATTAGTCGCTCTGGGTATTTTACTGCGACTTTTACTAGTACAAATTATCTTTCTTTTGTTTTAGCATTGTATTGATAAATCGCTGAAGGTATTTTCGTACACGACTAGATATATAGTTGCCGTACGATGTGTTTGCAAGACCAAATATCGTTGGAGTGACAGGTCCTGCGAAAAATCCTCGTGTGAGAAGAGGGACAATAGGTGGTCGAAGGTTCATCAGACATATCCACACAGTCTGTGTTGGGCAGTTGTGATACGCAAGACATCAACTTGGGGTAAAGAGATAACCTGTGGCCAGTTTCACTAACCTATCTTACGACTAAGATCTGTCTTAAGACAAAGGGCCGAGTGGTTAGCAGTGGCGGATTTAGAGGGGGGCGAAGGCGCGGTATCTTGTTTCGGAAAATGTACTAAAAGATTAAAGAAGCAATAATTTCTTCCACTCCCGGAGAAATAAATTACAAAATCTTTTTGATGTTTTGAATTACTTTATGGAGAGAACTTAATTTTTTCACTAGCGCTTTGTGATTACATAATATAAAACGGCATCGATGCCTTGGCGTTAACTGAAACATGGTTCGAAGTAACACAGACAGCATAGTGATAGGAGAACTCGTTCCGGATGGTTATGATATTACTCCACGTCCCCAGAAAGAACCGTAAAGGTGACGGTGTTGCATTCATTTACAACAAAAACCTTCGTTTCACGCAATTACAATTAGATGATTCGTTCCATCATTTTGAGCACGGGTACCTGTAAAGTGCGAAATGAAACGAAATCTACCGAAACGAAACAGATTGCATAAACCAACTCTTTTAATTATAATAATTAAAAATGGTATCTTAGGCCCCTGTGAAAGTTACCACATATAAATAAATAAAATTCGCCTCCCCTTTGATGTAGCTTTCGGCTTGACTGATACAAAGTACAAGTTTTAAAATTGAAATTGGATTAAATACCATGTGCAATTAGTTTCGGATCCATAAATTTCAGAACGGAGGTTACAGTCTCAGAGGTCTGGGGAAACACACTAAACGAGGGGTGAGGTCGCCGGCGTTGGATCCGCCTTTGGGCATAGATACATTGTTTGAAGAAGCTGGTGTCTGAGAAAGTTGAAAGCAGGAAGAGCTCTTAACCTCTTATTTTATCTCTAACTGTTGAGGTGCGAGTCCTTTCAATAATGGAAAAAATTAAATAGTATACCATATTATATGAATGCAATTCGGTAAGATATATATACATGAATCATTAAAAATTATCATTGATATGTAGTGAGACTAAATATAACTCAATACATTTGGGGTGTTGCTAAGACGGGGAATTGAAAACGGGACGGAAAACGGAATTTTTTTTAATGCAATAATAGATCTATCAGGAGGAGGTCATCATTTTGTAAAATCAAAAGGCTTATGAGTAAGGGAAGCAGAAATTACAAAGAGAACGGGAAGACATACTCAGATTCCACCGTTTGATACACTACATACAAATACACAATATACACATGAATACATAGATTTGTCTTTATAGCAAAAAGTACTGAAACATGTATTTATGCCCAAAGGCGGATCCAACGCCGGCGATCCCACCCCTTGTCATGTGAGACTAACCCTCCGTTCTGAAATTTATGGATCCGAAACTAATTGCACATGGTATTTAATCCACTTCGGATATGTACTTTGTGCTTACTCACCCCCTACCAACTTTTAAAACTTTGTATCAGTCAAGCCGAAAGCCTACATCAAAGGAGAAGCGAATTTTATTTATATATGGTAACTTTCACAGGGGCCTAAGATACCATTTTTAATTATTATAATTAAAAGAGTTGGGTTATAAAATCTGTTTCGTTTCGGTAGATTTCGTTTCGTTTCGCACTTTAGACGTACCCTTTTGAGCACATAGAATGCACGGTGTTTACACAGAACTTAAAAAATTCTAATATGTATTGTCTATCGGCCACCATCACAACAGCTTTCTGAATTTTTCAATGAATGGTCACACTATGTAAGCCGCCATTTTTTTCATCGGACGAACTCATTATCACAGGTGACATGAATTTCCATCTTGACGTGGTTAAGGAGCCAGATTCCCAAATGTTCACGAACTCTCTCAAAGAGCATGGGTTAACCTAGCATATAACTGATCCTACTCATGTGCGCGGACATATACTGGACGTATTTATCACCAGAGCTGACAGCACAATCCTGAATTCCTCTCCAACCGTTGATAATCAACTCATATGTCACTCAAAAGGCGTTTCATTTTGCGATCATAAAGGCATTCATTCCATCCTCAAAGTACAAAAACCTAAACAATGACGGAAGTCTTTTCATTTCGCAAAATTGAACACGACAAGTTTTGCCTGGACATTGAGTCCTTGTTATAAAAAAAATAAAGAGCGATATTCGACTCGAAGACATGACTGGTCTTCACAATGAGGGTATCTGTGGTGATAAATGACCACGCACCATTGCAAGAAAGAAATGGCGATCGTTAGGCATAATTCGCAGTGGTTTACATAGGAACTCCATATGCTAAAACGAACTAAGCGAAAAACAGAACGCACATGACAACAAACATGTTTAACTGTACACCATCAAACATATAAGGAGTCAATTCGAACATGCAGCAAATTCTTAACTCGGTGCAAAAGGGAATATTATTCACACAAAATAATCGAGTGTGGCAGAAACTATTGTCTGACGAATCGGCTCATAGGTAACACGTCCGAACCCATTTTACCTTCATCTTTTGAGGGAAAGGAATTATCGGAAAACTTTGCTAAATATTTTCATGGAAAAATAAGCAATATCCGTTTATCATTTTGCAAATCAATAGCATCGAACAATGGCGCAAAAGATCCTTTTTGCTCTGATATTCCATTTGATGGTGAACACCCCACCTGCAACTACAGGAGAAATTCGAAAACTCAGTACCCAAAACCCAGTTCCTGCGCATCTATTGAAACAATGCATTGAGAGTTTCTTGCCATACATCACTTTAATCATAAACAAGTCGCTGTTAGAATTCATTGTTTCTAGTTACTTTAAGCAGGCAATCGTTCGACCGTTACTGAAAAAGCCAGCGCTTGACAAAGAAATTTTCAAAAACTATCACCCTGTGTCAAATCTCTCGTTCGTTTCGAAGATTCTTGAAAAGTTTATTGTTAAAAGAATCGAAGCTCATCTGGAGATGCATCAACTGCATGACAGTTTTCAGTCAGCGTACAGAAGGGGACATTCTACAGAAACTGCACTAATGAAGGTACATCATGACATCGTATGTGCAGTTGCGCTATCCTTGTATTGCTCGATCTCTCTGCGGCTTTAGGTGTCAGAATGCACAATGTACTGTTGCAACGTATGAACAACATGTTTGGTATCACTGGATCTGCACTAAAATGGATTAAATCCTATCTTAGTGATATCAACGTGTTGCCGTCGTTTCATCGTTGTTCGATGCTTGTACCTTCGAATGTCGTGTACCGCAAGGCTCAGTCCTGGGTCCGGGACTCTACCGTCTGTTTTCAAAGTCCTTAGGGGAAGTATGCAGACGTCATGAAATACAGATCTATATCATCGTTGAACCTGGTGACAATTTGACTAATATGTTTTAAAGACTCTCAAGTTGTTTATCGGACATACGTATGTGGATGAGTTCTGCGTATAGTCAGTTTTTAAATCGAGGCAAGCTACAAACAAGTTGATGGTACAGGGGTCGTTATAACTATCTAGTTCGTCAATACAACCTATCATTGGGTCAAATGCTGTCTGACGTGTTTCATACCGATTGTTAGGCCGTTCTTGACACACTGATTTTGACTACGGATAACTCCGTTTACCTGAGCAGGATATAGGGCTCACGGCGGGTGTGACCGGTCCACAGGGGATGCTTACTCCTCCTAGGCACTTGATCCCACCTCTGGTGTGTCCAGGGGTCCGTGTTTGCCCAACTATCTATATTTTATTGCTTATTGGAGTTATGAGATTGATCACTGTTCGTTATCTTCACCTTTCATCAATCTCCTCAAACTCAATGAAGATAAAACTGAACTTGTAGTATTCGAACCAAAACACAGACCTAAAGATACGAGCAGTTTTGATCTTGAATTTGGTGACTTGTGTTGTAAGTTATTCATCTTTCGAATTTGACAAACCGTAGAAAAACACTCGATTCCCGCACAGCATATGTGAGCATTCGCAGAATTGGCTGTATCCGTTCATTTATCAATGAAGCATGTAAAACTCTAGTAAACTCATTAGTTACATCCAGATTACATTACGGAAATGCATTGCTTTATGGTGTTCATTCTCAACACACCAGCACATTTCAGAGGGCACAAAACACAGTTGCAAGATTAATAACACGCTCAAAAAACCCCGACCATATTACTCCTGTTCTAATAGCTCTTCACTGGCTCCCAGTTGAATACAGAATTCAATATAAGATCCTTCTTCATACTTTCAAATCTCTCAACAACCGTTCTCCTGTTTACATAAAGGATATCCTTACAGTTTACAATCCCACAATTCAAATCTGTGCATCTTCTCCAGGTACCTCGGACACCTACGAAAACGTATGGAGATCGACGTTTGGACATGGCCGCATCGGGTCTCTGGAACTCTCCGCCTTTTAAACTCCCGACATTGTACTTCACTGTCTAGTTTTAAAAGCGGTCTTCAAAAACGTATCTTTTTAGATTAGCTTTTAATTTGTGAGTTTTTGTTTTCTACATACTTAGTGCACTTACATTACAGCTCTTACAGTGCTGATACACTTTGTTTTACAAAAACACCCCACCCACCCCCAAAAAACAACCTTCAGTTGCTATTTGACTGTAGTTTATTATACTTATGTCCTTTCTATGTATTTAATTATTACTAAGGGTTGTTTTATATGTTATTAGGGTGATATATCATTACATTATGCGCTATAAATTGATAAAGTGCATCGCCACAGCACATGATACGCCCGTCAATCATTATTTAATTATCACAAAACAGAGAAGTGTGGATGAAAGAAAATCATTTCAAACTTTAATAGTAAAAAGATCTAAAATGATTTTTCCATTCATAATGCTATATGTACTTCTCTCTGCTGTAGTTTTTTAATGAAAACAAATAGTGCATTTTTATATTTTTTCAACTGGTAGTTTTGGATTCAAACAAATGCCAAATCTGCAGCTTTGCTCATTGTATATCTTTTTATTGCCACATCTTAATAAAACATCAAATTACTTATCATTAAAATATGCCTATATACATATTGCAACCATCTGTTCATCTTACTCAGAAATGACACTCTGCATGTTGGTTGCTAAGAAAGAAAAAAATTAAAAAATGATATTGTACAATGTCAAATTAATTTTGATAACTTCATTTTGAAAATAAAGGCTAGCCACCAAGACAGATCACTACTAATTAAGAGGCTTAGATTCCTTCTGCCCAATTCCCTAGAGATATAGATAACACCTGCTTGATCAGAGATGCTCTACCAGAAGTGATTAAGACAGTCTTCTTACACTAAACCCATTAATTAATCTTATCAAAATGCCCTTTGCATGCTACCCCCATGGGACAAGTGGAATTTCTCTTGTTACTGTTAGAAACAAAAGAAACATTATAAAGGCTTAAAAAACTGTACAGTATATCTTTAAAAATATGTATTTTCTTGATGTAACATTTTTGAATAAGGTTACTAAAAACCATTAGATCAGAAGGGATTGTACCCATTAAAACATACACTTTAAAAAAAAAAATCACCTTAATTAAATGTCACAGTGACCCTAAAGTAGGGTGTGACACACCTTCTACCTAAGATGCATTATTTGACCAAGTTTGGTGATTCTAGGTTTCATAGTTTTCAAGTTATGAGTCGGACAGGGTTTTGCCATATTTGGTCATATCTTCTTAATTAAAAGTCACAGCGACCTGGTTTTAATGTGCGACACACCTTCTACCCAAGATGCATCATCTGACAAAGTTTGATTATTCTAGGCCTCATAATATTTAAGTTATGAGCCGGACACGAAAAAGCTAACAGACAGACGGACGGACATGAAGGCCATAACATAATACGTCCCGTCCTAATACGGGCGTATAATAATAATAATTATGCATTTTAATTCTGACACTATGAATATTCTATCCACATGTATGTGCACATCGATTTTATATTATCTTTTCTCTCACATTTGTAAAGCGCTTTAGAGAACTAATGTTGATAGGGCGCTAAATAAATCTTTTAATTACAATTGCAATCCAACATTTAGGGGAGGGTTGTTTAGTGTTGTGGAACAGACATTAGATCAGCTTTCTGTAATCCGTATATTCCAAAAACCAGAAGCACTTTTAAAATGTCACATGTATGTCTTCAATGTTTTCATAACATCTATAATGTACAAGGTCTGAAAATATTAAGTAAAAGCTGTGAGGAGTTGGTTACACAAAGCAGGTATCATGTTTCGTCAAATAATTATGAACTATTA
Source organism: Ostrea edulis (assembly GCF_947568905.1). Taxonomy (NCBI): domain Eukaryota; kingdom Metazoa; phylum Mollusca; class Bivalvia; order Ostreida; family Ostreidae; genus Ostrea; species Ostrea edulis. The sequence goes on from NC_079165.1 coordinate 2,806,044, forward strand.
GTTTTTCATTTGGAGGGAAGTTACTACTACGACATGTAATTCCCTCAAGGATGTCGTACAAGCTTCAGACTTTGGAGGAGTTCGGTTCCGCTATGTAGTGGATTGCAGTTCATAAGCTAGACTTTGAAGCTGTTGTACACTTTTTGAATGATTTTTGTTCATTGTGAAATAAAACAAATTGACATTGGGGAAAATTAAAGTTTTTGTTGAAATATTTGGTTGACCAACAAAAACAGATGAGTTATGCTGATATAAAACTGTCGCAGCGTCTTTTGAATTTGTTTCAAATGATGAGTTAGATTGTCAATTTGTGACTGAAGCCCGAACACAAGATGGTGAGTACAAACATCTTATACTATTTTCATGAAGAGTTAGTGATGGGGCATTACAGATACCTCAGAGAGAGATTATAAATATATCTTAAATAGATTATATCGCTCTATCAGCATGTCTGATCTCCTGTTTCTGTTGGTCGCACAAGGCACCCAAATTATTGTGTTTTGTTTTAATATTCAATGAACCATACAATTATTGATGAAGCTTGGATCTAGGGCGTACCAAGTGATTTGGTATGGACAAAACTCTTTTGTTCGAGGTGAAACCTGTACTAATGTATCATACATGTATCAACTTCAAACACAAACAAAATCTGGACCCAAAATAGTCGCTGAATCCACCATGTGGACCGCCGTTGTACATCGCGGTCTTACACGTGCTAGAACACCACAAACTGGTAAACCCATGCCGAACACGTTCCTAACGCTGGGGGTATTGTTTAATAGGGCCCAGTTTATTTTTCTAACAACCCACCCCCACCCCGAACTGAAATAGCAATACTCTTTATCTGGAAACATGTACAAGAAACCCCGCAAATGTCATAGAAAAATGGCTCACCAGAAAGCTTAACGGGGGAAAGTCTGGAAAACAATGGGACAGACTGACTGAGAAGAAACCTAGGCCCCCTTCGGTATTACACACTGGTAGGGGACTAATAACTCAGCGACTGAAGGAAACCAATGCCCACACAGTATAATATTCGATTCCCTTGCTGTCCATTTACCAGACTAACTTCTGGAATTCGCCATGGAGACTACCGGCTTGAGAGCATGAAAACGTGGCCGCACGCTTGTCAAACAGCCACGACTCTGACAGACCAAACCGGTTTTACTAAAAATAGCCCTGTCGACCAGCATTCACACTACGGAAAGACCTTACAGGCATAAACAAACTATTTATAGACAACACTATTTCACTTCATCACAATTGTGATCAATTTCTTAAATGCTAGGCTTCTGAATGGATTTCAGTGTACCATTATAATGACAAACATGTAGAGTTGTTTTCTAATGTGCAAATGCGAAAATATTCAAAAATCAAAATACGTCATTCCTACACGAGGATAAGGATTATGCATGTAAAAGCTATTGATTAGAGATTTTTTATATAGTATTTTGATGTTTTCATTACACTACTTAGTCACTAACATTTTTTAACCGTTTCCTTTTTTAATTAAAATATTTTGATTTTTTTGGTAGAAGCTATGACCGGCACGTATATATGGGGTGGTGGAGGGACCGAACCCACCACCCCATCGCTAGGTAGATAATTAATATATTAGCCTATTTCTATGTACTTGGAGAAAGGTGAAGATAACAAACAGTGATCAATTTCATAACTCCTTTAAGGAATACAAAATAGAGAGTTGGGCAAATACGGACCCCTGGGCACACCAGAGGTAGGATCAGGTGCCTAGGAGGAGTAAGCATCCCCTGTCGATTGGTCACATCCGCTATGAGCCCAATATCTTGATCAGGTAAATGAAGTAACCCGTAGTTAAAATCGGTGTGCCAAGAACGGTCTAACAATCGGTATGAAACACGTCAGCCAGCATTTGATCGAAAAATAGATTGTATTGGCAAACCAGATCATTGATTGTAAAATACTAATATAGACATATTAATTCATGGTTGATTTTCCTGTATTGACTTTGATTACATTATCTACAGTGCAATATCATTGATACAGGCCTATGAGATAGACAACAATAGCCATTTTGACCACACAAAAATATCGCTTTTTCTCCATAACATTTCAATTTTCAAGACGCAGATTGTTATTTCAGTATTCACAAAGTCGCTAATGGATATTGCTGTTCATCTCAGCGGGAGCACGAAGAGAGATGAAATCAGAAAGAATTGTAAACAAGTTGATATTTCTCGATTTGTTATCACTTAACGCGAACTTTATAAAAGCCCACATGTACTTTCACACGTAAGTGTCTACTACTTCCATGCTTACTTAACAATGTAACAAACAGGTGCGACTGGCTGATATTCAATTCAATGGCGACAAATACTATTTTGTCAAACTCAAACTGCAGAATTTTTGTTCTTGAATACAAGTTGCACTTTAATAGTCTTTAGGTCACTTGATAAAACTCAGGTGACCTATTTCAATTGGTCAGCGTCCGACGTCATGCGTTTACAATTGAAAATTTTAACTACTTGATAACTACCATTCCAATTATTTTCAAATTTGGTATGAAGCATCTTGGGACAAAGGGAATATAAATTGTTAAATTTCAGGACTCCTGCACCCTTGAAGCGTCAGGGGCGGGACACAAACTGTTAAAATTTTACTAATTTTCAAAAATCGTCGCTAGAATCTGTTTTGTAAAAAAAATATAAGTACATAAAAAGTCTTGCGACTCCTCCGTCATGTCCGAAGGAAGGACCAGTAGTATTTACAATCATGATGATCACAGATACTATCACTTAAAACTGCTTACCAGGACTAAGTCTAATTAACTATATCACACAAGTAAAACTACAAATAACTAATATAAAAATTCAACTGCTGATATACACTGTTTTTCTTATTCCAAAATAGCGCAGTTTCCGGTGTAATGTCACAGCAATTTGGTGCTTGAACCCGACCATTTCAGAAATACAGCCAGGTGGGATTTGGAGTTTGTCGCTAATATCTCCGTCAATTCAATTTATATCTCCGTCAAATTTTCCCAAAAATTGAATTAGATAGTTGTTTAAAACACATTGCAAAAGTTAAATGAAAGTTAATGATTGATAATTTCACTAAACTAAAATAGGCCATTTTTGAATGAATTTTGCATATCTATATTTAGTAACCAGACGTAGGATAAAAAATAACACCATACCATTTTTATTATACCAATTATGAATGTAAATAAAAAGTATTGGTTCATTTTGAAACTTTGTAAGATTCTTAGAAGGAATAGAACATAACGATTTAAAGGGAATCCTTTGAGGTAAGGATTTCGTTTTAGTGCCTTACGACTGATAAACACTAACAAGATAGCACATCGCGTGCAAAATTAAAGCTACATTTTCCAGTTTCTTTTATTCTCTCTTGAAAACACCCAATGGCGATATATGATTGCGTTATAACAATGATGTGATTTGAAATTTGTGATAATTTACGATATACTGTCATCTCTAAAGCATAAAATCTTTACGAAACAATACCCTGCGGAACATTGATTGACGTCATCAAATTATCTCTCAGTAAGGTTGAGTGTACATCTTTCAGGGTTTTTTCCATATAAGGAAGTTAGCTCCTCAGCTTATAAGGGCATTATAATTGTATAGGTATTGGTTCAATGAAAAGTGAAGATAACGAACAGTTATCAATCTCATTACTCCTGTAAGGAATATAAAAGAGAGTTTGGCAAACACGGATAAACCAGAGGTGGGACCAATACTTATTTTATTGCTCCAAAATTCATTAGTTAAATTTTAAAACTTGGGTTTGGAAAGTACTATATTTTGTGGTAGAAGGATTGTTAAAGGTAGCTCCGTCCTCATGTGACTTGTCAATATTAATGGTTAAAAGTGGAAAAGCTATTAATTTCTACTCCAAGTAGTTTAATTCAATTACTAATCAAAGAAAATGTATATATTGCAACCCTTTTAAGGACGTCAGACATACAAAAGCAGAAGTGTATGTAAACATCAGAAAATCACACATTTTCGTTAATACCACCTTCACACTCACGGATGTTTCTTACGAGTCCTTACGGATCTCCGACTCGTAGTCAATCGCAAGCATTCTTAAATCACTCGTCACAACTCGTAAGGATCCGTGAAAGTAGGGGCAAATTTTTTGACATGTCAAAAAAATGTTAACGATTGTCAACGGATTTCATTTTCCGTAAATAACCCGTAAATAACTTGTAACAATCCGTAAGTATCGTAAACTGGTCGCAAGAACACGTAAACTGCTCGTAAGAATCCGTAAAACACTCGTAAAGTTTTTTTTTACGAATCTTTGCGGTAAGTTTACGATATGTTGCGGATAGTTTACGAGTTGTTTACGGATTATTACGAATGCCTAAGTGATATTTACGATTTCATTCACGTCGCGTTACAATCACTTTACGGATTGTTCAGAGTCATTGGGTGCGTTCGTTTCACTGTTCTGAATATGTTCTGCACAAGTTCCGGACAGACGTCCAAACAAATGAATCAGAACAGGAAGTAGATTAAACAATATGGCGACGCTGAAATGGATGTGTATACAACTGCTGCAGGAGTTTCTTGACGATGACGACAACAATGACGATGTAATGGCAACTGCCATGATGGTAGACATTATACAAACGTTAGTAAAAACATTTTTGATATGTATTTGCAAATAATTGCATCTGAAATGAGAAGATCTTTCTAGTGTAATTTTTTTAACTTTCTTACAAAAAGCCCCATTTGGAATTAATTATTCAAACACTGATTTCCGGTCATATAGTGGCAAAATTTGGGGCGATATGCTTCGTTTCAAATACCGGTATTTGAAATGCAAGTACTGTCTTTAAACAATTTTTGAAAAATTTAATAGGAGAGTTGAGAAATCCAATATATCGATGTAGATTATTAGTGGTCAGAAATAATATCTTGACACGTACGGATCTAGGCGTCAGCCACACCCCACTCCCTTCCGAGATTGTCAGAGTATTTAGTAAATTTATATTTACTAAAAACAACTTAGGCATCATGTAAGAAACTCGGACTTATAAGCTGGTAAGAAAATTCATATATATTCATATATACAGTTCGTGAGAATCGTATATGTACCCAACCCAAAGTTTTTGCGCATTTGGGTTTGCACAAGTTTGTTTCCCCGAGTCGAGTACCCCCCCCCCCCCTTCCGAAATAGGACCAGGATTAAGATATTTCGGGGGAAATGGACAGGTTTTCCATGTGTTTTGTTTTGTATGTCAACAAATTCTGAGTCGAATTATTTTTCTTTGGATGCCTATCGAGATTATGGACCCCCCCCCCTCCCCCCACCTAAAAAAAAAAAATCTGGATGCGCTCTTAATTGATTTTAGATACTGAAATGAAATACTTAATTTTTTTTTACTATGAACTAGTATAATAAATGATGATATCTGCGCTGTTCGTTTTGAATTTCTCGGGAGACGATAATTTTAAGAAAGTCATAAGCTCAGAAAATACTTGTAAAAATTACAACTTTATACTTTTTTATTTAACATGAAACAGTTTTTTTCTGATTTATTTAAATTTATTTCCTTTTAATTTTTTTTAGTTACACAAGAGAACCCAAAAGTAGAATTAAAAACTATTGTGAGGATGTGGTCTCAAAGTACTCAGATACCGACTTCAAGAGGATGTTTAGACTTTCTCGTCCTACTTTCGATACAGTAAAAGGCTTTTTGCAGAATTGCCCGGAACTCGGTGTGGAGGGAACCGGAGGGAGAGAACCAATATCAGTTGAAAAACAACTATACGTCACATTGTGGTACCTGGGTGGATTGGACAGTATTATAAGAATAGCGGACAGATTTGGAATAGCTGAATCCTCAGTTATTGTATGCAGAAATCGGATTATTGACACTATTTTGAACAATTTGAAGTCAAAGTTTATCATCTGGCCACATGCCGAAGTGCTTGAACAAACCATTGACAAGTTTCATCAACGAAATGGATTTCCTGGAATTATTGGGGCACTGGATGGCACTCATATTTCTATAAAAGCACCAACTGAAAATCCTCAGTCTTACGTTAATAGGAAAGGCTATCTATTCCTTACAGCTACAAGCAGTCTGCGACTCTGATATGAAGTTTTTGAACTGTTACTGTGGATTTGCAGGAAGTTGTCACGATGCCCGTGTCTTAAGGAATTCCGATTTGTGGAGCTGTGGCTTAGAGGTCTGTAATGGAAACCATATCATTGCTGACGGAGCGTACCCCGTACGACGATGGCTAATGACGCCTTATCGTGACAATGGGCATTTGTCGCAAGAACAGAAACATTTTAATCACCTGCTTTCTGCCAACAGAGTGGTCATTGAAAGAGCGTTTGGACTTTTAAAAGGCAGATTTCGACGTTTACATCATCTCGATATACTAAGTATTCCAACAGCAGTTAAAATTATTATGTGCACTTGTGTTCTGCACAATATCTGTCTTATTCAAAATGAGGATATTGACGACTATATGGAACCACTGGAAGTTAATCAACAACCAATACCTCAACTGGCTGTTCAGGAAAATGAGACGGAGGGCATTATTAAACGCAACATTCTTTGCAGAAGACTCAGTGGACATTAGATATTATGCACAAGAAACATTCAGTAGTTAAACTCGCTTGAACCAATTACAAGCGCATGTAGTATGCTGCTGATTGACTTTATGTTGAAATACCATTAAAAGAAACGAAAACTAAAGAAAAAAAGTTTTATTAAGTTTATGACACTGTACAATGAAGGAAGACATGGTTATTTACCACTCAATAATAAAAACAAAAATATGCATGTACTATACGAATAAAATAAAATCATTCAATTTTTTTTGGGATAATACCCACCATATAATCCAACATGTCGGAGGGCTTTGGGCATAGAAATATTTATGAAATCCTTAAAACTAGTGATAAAATTCAACATGAACAATACAGTACCTTCCATCCCGGAGCATAAACCAACAACGTCCGTTTTCTCTGACTTTTTTAACGTCAGATATTAAACTATTAAAATGCGAAAATGAACTTCAACAAGCTTTACATGAAAACTTTAATTCTTTGTCGTATCTCCGCTCGGCACACTGGACAAACTGTTATTTTCTTCCCACATTCCATACATGTGACTAAATGACCACAATCACATAAAACACAATCAGGAGTTGTCTCCATGCAGATCACACATTCTGAAAAGAGAATAGAAAAGAGCATGTTAACATGTTGATGATTATTGTCATCATATACCCCCCCCCCCTCCAATACACGATTAGTGAAAACTGAGAATGTTGATATGGGTCTGTCTATCCAGATTTTATAAACCCATGACCATTTTCAGTCTTGCTTAAATCATGATCACATCTAAGAATTACGTAAAATCTACCAGACACTTTGCTAAATTAAATACTGTAATTGTTCATATTTTCATATTACCAATCTTGTTTATTCATGGTGCTATATAGTATTATTTCTTTGTGCTTTCCTTCATGACGTCAATCAATTCTCGCATCAAGCCCATTTTCTCTCTCTGCAGTTCCTCTCTCCTAATTCGTTCTTCTTTTTGCTCATGTATATACTCTTTAAAAACCTGCATCATCTCATTTCTTTGTCTTTCTGTTCCCCTTTTTACGAGTTTTTTCTTCGGCGCCGATGTGCTACATGATGCTTGTTCACTGGATGTCTCAACGTCACTGTCCTCACTTTCATCTAATTTTCTTTTTTCAGTGGCACTGGATGTGTCAGATGAAAGTGTAAATGTGGGATTTATAATAGGATCATTACCTAGTATGTCATCCAGCTCATTTTCATATTCGTATGTTTTCTTTCCACTCCCAAATTTTTTATTGTAATCTTTTACATTTTTGTAGGCCCTTAACAAAGACTTCCATCTACCAGCTACTTGTTCTGAATGGAATGAATATCCTTCTTTTCTCATCTGGTTTGTAATTCTTTCCCACACAACCTTTTTCCTAATTTTGCCACTCAGAATTTGGTCCTTGTATTTTTTATATAAGTCTATTAGCAGCAAAGTTGCATTTCTTGTCCAAGAATTGCTGTAGTTATTACCTTTTTCATCTTTGGATGGTTCTCTGACATCACATAGCACCTGGGCGTTGGGGTCTTGGTGGTCACGTGCTCGTGCACATGCATGGTTTTGAAAAATAGTCATGTCGTCGAAAAAGTCGCCACATTCCTCACACTGGAAAAATGTTTTGCTTTCCATGTTTGTTTTCACTTTTTCGGCTCTTTCTATAAACAAAAATATAGAATATTTTATCATCCTACTTGTTGAGTTTATAAATTATAACAGAAATAAAATTAATACAGATACACCTCTTTTCCTTTTGCTCAGCTAAAAAATGTTTCCACATAGCTATGGGTTTACTTTATTGGGTCCTATATATACTTTTTAATTAGCTTCATTTTCAACATCTAGATAAGCATTTTAAATGTTATTTTCTAAATCAGTACCCTAAAGTTACGTACTCTCCCATTTTAGAAGGGGATCCATTCTCCGCGTTATTTGCTAATTAAATCATTTAAAATATCATATTTTCTTTCCAATTTTTTTTTTTTGGTATGTTTTTGGAAAGGGGGGGGGGGTCCACAAAATGCGCTTTTGGATGATTACGTGCACGTGGTTTTACAATAATATTATTTTTTGGTCAGTTTTGCTCTTTAATCAATATAATATAAATAACTAATTATAACTACAAATAAAAGTTACCGTCAACAGGCCTATCTGCATTATTTGTAAGGAAGCATTGATGTCTCTGGTACCTGGCTTCCGTGGCAAAATAAATTCCGCATCTGCAATGATACCATGAGTCTGCCATGTTGGTGACGTCACTGTTCTCTCTACACCAACTATTTCGCGGGTACAACGAGAACATTTCTGGACGGGGTTCATTTTCATTTTTTTGCTGTTCTGTCTGTTCATAGTGTCCTGAACAGTGAAACGAACGCACCCATTACGAGCACTTTACGTATAGACACAATTACTTTACGAGTACATACTTAAACTTTACAATTAAGGAAAGGTATAAAAGACTCAAAATCTGACAGTTTCTTTCAGTTGTTATCAAGACATCAAAGAAGTTACACATCTTGCATACAATATACATACATGCTATTACAAGTTATGTCAGTTGTCAAATGATGATACAAAGCCAATTGCGAACACTTTTGAGTCAAAAACGTAAACAATCGTAACTAACTCCTAACTATTCGTAACAGCACGTTATCAACACGTTAACAGGTCGTGATTTACACGTAAAATCTAAGCTAAATCGTAAATTTCCGTAATATACTCGTAGCAATCCCTAAAAAGCTCGTAAAATGTCGAAATTGCTCGTATTTATCCGTGTTCACTCTGAACAAATTGTAAATGTGTGCCGTATATGCATCGCAAGACCTCGTAGTAAACCGTAAATGGCCCGTAAATACTCTTAAAACGTTCTTAAACAGCTCTTTAAAGGGTCTAAATCGTAACAATCCGTGTACTTCTACGGATTTGTGGAATAGGTAAGGATTCGTAAGAAAAATCTGTGAGTGTGGTACCCATAAACAGAATAATAAAAATAGATGAAAACTTGTTGAAATAAAATGTCAACAGTTAACTAAAAAACTTTTAATTCATAGATATGTATAGATGAATTGTAGACATTAGGGAAACCATTGTATACTAGACATACAGTGGAGGAAAAACCGGCATAGGAGTTATTGCCCTTGACAACATTTTTTTTTTTATTATGGATGATTAATTATAATTTATGGAAAATATAAACTTTTTCAGTATCAATAAATGTAGTTTACCATTTTAAAAAAAGATTTTATCCAGTGAATAAAATTCCTCAGAAAAATATATTTCTATTATGCGCAAAGTTTAATTCATTAAGATTTTTGCAAAATCCTATGCCATCACATGAGGATCGATCTACCTTAATCAATTAGTTCTAATCTGCACAATTCTACAGTTTCTGTTTTATCAAATAATTATATTTTCAATATTTATACCCCTAGACGTGTATTTTAATATTACAATTTTTGATACAAGTAGTAGTAATTTGAAACTAATTCAAATGTAAATTCATTACATTAATTTGTTTGGTATATCTCTCTAAACAGAACACTGAAAAAGATCTAAAGTAATTGATCCGAAATTTGTATGACTGTACTTTGACCAATAATTCAACAACAAAAATATAATCCCCGCTTTTTATAAGACCATTTTACATTTTAAGATAGGGCTTTGTAACTTACGTGCAATTTAAAATAAAATAATTAGCAGTACTTTTAATGTATTCTTTGAAACTCTCTGCGATACATTTGTTTTCGTATATTGAGTACAGAGAGGTAATTATTTATTTCGGGTTAGAATAGGTCCTCACTACCCCTTGCTTATCGTAAGAGGCGACTGAATGGGACGGTCCTTCGGAGGAGACCGCAAAAACCGAGGTCCCATGTCACAGCAGGAGTGGCACGATAAAGATCCCTCCCTGCTCAAAGGCCGATAATAGACCTTAATTTTGCAACCCTTAACCTACTAGCATTCAACTTTTTAATTCCTATTATGTTATGTATAGTATTTGATTCATGTAATGGTTGATTTGTGTTGCTTTTGTTGTTTTGACAACAGACAAATCGAGTTCATGCAAGTATATAAGAAGGTCAATGTCAACACACTTTGGTTTGATAGCAAGCTCTTTTTGATTTCATCATTCCTCTTCATTGTAGAAATTAAAAATACACTTCACAAAAATTTGAGAATATTAAAAAACTCAGCTGCTAACCCATGGTTGCCGTTAGCGATTAATGTCAATCACTCAGGTCGCGACGCTTGTTTCTCTGTCGTCCGTTAACATTTGGATATTTGAACTTCACAGAAATTACACGACCAATGTAACCAAAGTGTTAAACATTCAATATTCCAGTGAATGGGATAATGCATACAAGTTACTGTGCTGTGCTTATACTGGATTCCAAAACTACACAAAAATCCTCATTGCAGGATCCAGTTCACATTCTACCAGACACCTATCTTTATTATTCATGTAAATATCGACTGCTGCAAAGGACAGGTGTATTGCGCTTTAACAATTATTGCAGGGGTTTCAAAAGTCCCGTTTAAAGTCAACGTTTCGCAAATTTTATGGTCTTTACAACGATTTAATTTACCAATAGAACCTGACATTGCTTTAAATGTTTCATACCAATCGTGGCCGTTCTTTGCATACTGATTTTGCCTACGGATTACTCCGTTTATCCGATCGAGATATAGGGTCCATGGCGGGTGTGACCGATTAACGGGGGATACTACTCCTCCTGGGTACTTGATCTCACCTCTGTATATCCAGGGTTCCGGCGTGTTTACCCTACCCTTAATTTTGTATTTTTTGTACATGTACATGTTATGAGATTGACCACTGTTCGTTATCTTCACATTTTCATGCTAAAAATCAAAGAACATTTAGTAAATTTGAAATCAGTCTTTGCATACAGATTTTGACTACGGATTACTCCGTTTGCCTGGACAAGATAAAGGACTACCGGCGGGTGTGACCTGTCATCAGGGGAAGCTTACTCCTCCTAGGCACCTAATCACAACTGTGGAGTTTCGAGGGGACAGTGTGTGCCCTGCTTTCAATATTATTTATAAGTTTGATCACTGTTTGTTATCTTCATCTTTTCATTGAGTAGAATGCCAGTGAATCTGGAATTGGGTATGGGTGATTAACAGATGTTTCGGTTGAGAAGTTTCTGTGAGAAGGGGGTGGAAAAACTTCCAGTCAGCTTACTTGTTTTTCCAAGTTTAATGTTATTGTTTCCTTGAACTAGTTTCTTTTGATGGCAATAAGGAAATATACACCCCCGTAAGTATCGCCATGACCCACTAATATCAGCATATAGAAAAAGGTGATAAAAGTTATGAATGAATCTGGGTTAGCTTTGACGTTGTTTTTTTTTTCTTACCAAGCGCACGTGGTAAGGAAGTCGTTTCGTGTAGGTGTACTATTTACTGTAATTCATAATCACAGACAAAGTTTTCTTTCGCCCACCGGGATACACACCTTTTCAGACAAACCCATCCGAACTCGCTTATTCCTGTGGACCAATGTTTTTACAAATAGTGTTTGTTCTAACAAAAATCATGTCGGTCGTTATATATGTGATTATTGTTTACACGGTCTGTCAGTTGTCCATCGTTATTGTCCGTGAACAGTTGTTCCTTTCTCGTTGTGTTTTCCTGAGTAGTGTTTGTCATTTAGGATGTCACATCTGTATTACTTCTCTGTATTGAGTCATTTAGGATGTCACATCTGTATTACTTCTCTGTATTGAGTCATTTAGGATGTCAATCTGTATTGATGTACTGCAGAAAGACTCCAAGCTGTTGTTGTTGCACTGGTTAAGGGTTTTATTTATAATACCTTTTATCATCTTTAAACAACGTTGTGATTGCATCCAGTAATCAAGTCTCCCAAACGAATTTTGGAGACTCTGTTTTTGCTCTGTTCCTAATAGTCCCCTACCGACGGCGTCGAAGAGAACTTTAGGTTTGCACTCTCTCTGTCTGTCCGTCAGTCCAGTAAATCAGTTTTCTGCACATTTGTTCTATTCATTTCATATTTGGTACATTGCATTGCCATAACATGTTACAGACCAAGTTCAAATTCCGTCTCAGTCCATTAATTTTCCACTAAGTTGTTGCCCTTGACTTAGAAAAATAACATGAATTATCAGTTTCTGAACTTTTTTGTTATTGTGCTTACAGATATTCATTTGATATTTGGTACATTCCTTTGCCATTTAATTTAGAATTTTCATGGTCTAGTCTTTGTACCTGAATAGTAGCACTGTTGATTTCCAACTATATGTATTCCGGTTCCCCAATTTCCCCTTTACCATAACCTACATAATGAACTTCAAATATTGTTGTGGTGCAATAATTTTGGCGACCGGTAGGGGAATACTCTCATTATGCTTGTTGTTCTTCTGTTTCTCCTTAACCGCGCCTTAAAATGTCCGCAGCTATTCTCCGTAACCTGTTGATGAAATTATTAAATGTGTAATAATGTTGTTTTCGGGTATAAGGGAATTAGTACACATTTAGAGGGATCTATCATAGAACTAGGGGGAATAAGTCCAAACTTCAACAGATACAATGTACATGCATACATGTAACTTGACAAATATGATAGATAGAATGAAAGGTGAAGATAAATGAACAGTGATCAATCTCATAACTCCTATAAGCAATGCAACATAGATAGTTCGGCAAACACGGACCCCTGAACACGCCAGAGGTGGGATCAGGCGCCTAGGAGGAGTAAGCATCCCCTATCGACGGTCACATCCGCCGTGAGCCCATATCTTGATCAGGTAAAAGGAGTTATCTGTAGTCAAACTCAGAATCTGTGAACGCACATGTGATTTTACTTACAATACCATCCAATGATAATATAGTTAAGAGCAGAGATGTCGGGTTCCAATTGATATCCGCCGTCTAATGGAGAGAGAATATTGTTTTAGCATGATTGCACCATTCGCAGAAACTCAGTGGTAAAGCATTCGCTTCGTAATCATGAGTTTGAGCCCTGTTTGTGCTATGTCAAACCGAAAACGGAGGCAGTGCTTGCTCCTTCACCAAACGCTCGACAATCACGAGTCTTTCAGATTTGACCTGAAAAAAAGGAGTTCCCAATTCGCGACAGGCTTTGACACGTTAATTAAAGAACCCTCACTGCTACAGCATAGAACAAAATATCTGGTACTTCACCTAGAGCTAGTGACGTCTCAGTATAAGTGATTTTTTTTTCGACGGGACGTAAGACAAATAAAGGTTTATAACCAACCAACATCCTGTCAGCGACTTCTTGCTTTATTAGTCCCCTGACGACGAAGTTGAAGGGGACTTTAGGTTTGTGTTACGTCCGTCTGTCCAGTTTTCCGCACTTTTTTCTATGTTCTTGCAGATATTCATTTTATATTTGGTATGTCGCTTTGCCATAACAAGTTACAGATCAAGTTCGAATTTCGTCTCTGTCTGTTGATTTTTCACTTAGTTATGGCCCTTGGACTTAGAAAAATAGCATGAATTATCAGTTTTCCAGACTTTTTTTGGTTGTGAAAAATAGCATGAATTGTTAGTTTACATCCAAGTTTCTTATCTCTGTAGATAAGAATAGTACGCTCATTAAAACTTCTATCATAGTAATACAACAATATAGCTAAATTATTCATGATCATCTACATGTCACAGTTTATTGACTTGATTAAAGACCTAAACCTAATTATAAATTTGTCTTCTTTCTGGTTTAGTCTCTACTCGAATAGTAGTTGATTTCCAACCATTCCTATCCTGGTTCCCAAATTTTCTCTTTTACCATAACCTACATAATGAACTTTGAATATTGTTGTGGTACAGTAATTTTTGCAACGGGTAGGGGACTATGTATTGCCATGCAATACTCTCAGAATGCTTGTTAATGCAAGTTTTGATTTCGCAGGTCATTGGTATTAATGAAATCTATAGTTCATTCTACCACGGTTGATTTTAAGATCAAAGGAATGTCTGGGTCATTAATCTGCGATATACCTTCATACGTAATAACTGATTATGAGAACATTGATAAACGTGTCACTTGCACTTCGTGTTTTGCTAATACAACAATAAAGTCGATAACTGATAATTTAATAGCTTAATCATAAAAAATCAAATCAATGTTCGTGGCAAAACACATATGAAATTCCTATAATAATATAAACCAATCGTCTGCATTCCGAAATCGATACACATGTAAACAAACAGTCGATGCACAGACAAATTCACTCTCTTCCACGTATGTGTAGTTTTCTTGAACTGTGTATTTAAAGCAGTTGATATGATCCGTCAACATCAAACCAAATACTCTGAACGTTTTTCAAAATAGATCTAGTATATATTCTAAAATCTCACCATTTTCATCAACAAGCTTAGTCCCCTTCGGAAACTGACCTAACATCACGATGACCTAATTCGTAGCTATATAAGTAAATAATTATGGGCTGTGGTAAATAAAGTTCTTGTTTTTGTGGATACTGCAGGGCAACCTATTCGGTCTGGAAATGTTGTTTGAAATTTAAAGCCTCGGTTTTTATATTCTCGACATAAGAGGTTACATGTATCCCGCAAAATACACGAAAACGCAATCTTTATTTCCTGATATAGGATGAATTCTACTCATATTTGCATAGGACGGGTTTAGATGACATACATATGTAGATAGTGTTCACACCGAAGTAATGAGTGTCGAAGTTCAGGCGTTTGTGGCAAGGTTAGTTCAATCAAGGTCACGCTATTTTCAAACCACAGAATTCAAAATCTTATACATTAGTGATAAGACTATATGTTGCTTATTACAAATTTCAGCATCTAGATAAACATACACTCTAAAAATGGTGTTTAGATCCTAAACACAAAGTTAAACACATTTCTTGTGTACAGTTTTGAACGCGTTCTAAATCTAAACATGTTTAACCCTTATTATGTTTAGGTTTTGAACATGTTTACCCTTATTGTGTTTAGGTTTTGAACACGTTTACCTCTTTTGTGTTTAGGTTTTGAACATGTTTAGTTCTCCTTGTATTTAGGTTTTGACTTTGTCTCAATTACAAAATGATTTGCTAACCTTCTATTTAAAACTCAATCCACAGCATTAAAGAGTCTTAAATAGTAGCTTTCTCTTCAATTATTGGAGAATAACATTGCAAAATCTAACAAGAATATCCCTTGTATTACAAACTGTGTCTATGGGATCCATGATGTTTCAAATTGAACAATGCGGGTAAAGTGATTTCCTACACACAAAGAACACCGGAAAACACTTATAAACAGATATATTCACAAATACACAGAACAACTTACAAGGGGTTAACAAATACAATAACTACACTGCTGCACTTTCTAAGACACGTCCGATTGCCTAGAGTTCGCGGGTAAGAGAGAGAGAAAATCACGTGCAGGCTCAGAGGACTCCGAGCCCGACCAGAAATACTAAAAATCCACCCCCCAAAATCACTACACGGGTTTGGGCGGTTTTTCTCAAATTACATTGCAAGTCCGATAACTCTACTTCTATATTCTAATTGCCGAAACAACACAGTTGACATTTCCGCGATACATGTTAAAGACAAAACCATTAAAAATCACTTATGCACATATAAGAAGTAAACTATACATGGTTAAATATCATCCGGCAAGTACAACTTCAACAATTTTTTTGTCTTTGATATGCTAGTTTTCGCATAACAGGCACTGTCACATGTTGAATTAAAAAAAAAAGGGGGGGGGGCATCGATTGCAACTGATGTTCTCTTTCACAAGATTTAAATGAATTTTGTTCCAATGCAAAGTAAGAGTGATGCATTGGTTTAAATTAACACTAAAGGCACGTCTAATACCAGAGACAATGAATTACACTATTTTTTTTAATTCAATATGTATGTGTCCAGACCTGTTCAAGTTGAAATGGAATTCCAGATCAAAATTTTCTGGATACTCCTAAACTCTGCTCATTTCCAACAGGAAAGGGTTGAAGCCCATAGACGGCTCTTCTAATGGTTCCATCAATTTTGGATATCGACCTCGACAGTGTATACTTGCAATACGGTGTATGATGTACACTATGGTCACTATCGGGGCCTGGTACACTATAGCAGTTTGAAGTATGGCAATTCTGACATGCAGTTTTTTCTGCAATTCGAATTTCATTTACAGAAGACAGGAATATTCTACATGAAGACTGTAAAACTAATGTCAACAATGTTACTAAACTTATCATGTTCAAAACCTAAACGCATAGACGTTTAGGATTGTGTTTAGACGTGTAGGAATGTGTTTAGCAAGTGTTTAGCATGTTATTTTGTGTTTAGATACTGTATTTTTGCATAGCTAAACATGTTCTCAGTCTGAACATGTTTAGGGTAGAACATGTTTATTACACTTCGCGTTTAGGATATAAGCACAATCCTAAACACGTTTAGACCTAAACACGTTTAAAAAGTGTTCCAAACCTAAACATTGTTTTTAGAGTGTAGTTTTGTCCTTATATTGAACACTGGAATATTCAATAAGATACAAGCTAGACCATTTCGTTTGGTCATTTTAGGATACAGTACATCAGTCGTTATTTTTGTCATGCTTTTTAGGGCTTAAATGCACATTATGGAATAGAAGACAGTCGCAATATTGGATCATAGAAGAAAGAGGAAACGATTTTCTCAAATTTTTCCTTACAAAGAGATAGGGGGTAGCATTTAAAATGGCCCCAAGAACGGCAGTAAAGTTCAAAATATCATGAAAATTTTCAATACTCAATTTTTTTTTTCATTTAAGCGAATGAACCGATATTGTTTCCGGTACCACGGCAAACCTAAAACCAGAAAGAAAAAATAAAGAGATATCCTCCATAAGTGAAATGTACCAAACAGTGACTAAAACATAATTTAATGATCCAATTGACAGGTGGTTGTAAACGCGCTCTCGATATTCACAATTTTACTGAATGAAAACTCTATATTTAGGGATAAATCAATGCCCAATGCACGCGACATCTTAAAGGGGTTGGTTAACCAAATTAGTTGATGGCGAGTCGTGGCGCTGCTTCCGCCTGTCTGTGCCACGGATCTGTCGTTGAAGTGATTGATCCACTTTCCATGTAAATAAGCTGTCGTTAGAATTGATAAGGGTTTAAGAGTGCCTATATATCTGTGTTTTTATGACTAACGATCTAACTACCCTCCGGAGATTCTCGAGAAAAGAGCGCTTATAAAAAACAAGTCTGTGTTTTTAAGTTCTGACTGACCATTTATACAATACCGTATATTCCTGATTCATCCCTCAAAGCAATATATCAAATGACGATAATTGACTGTATTTCTTGTACCTTAAATCTAGTTTTATGTTCTCGAAAAATGAGGAAGTGTGTTCGCATGGACATTTCAAACAAGTTTAGTTGTATTTTGGATTTAATACGTCACTTACATGTATTTTTGTTAGTAAAGGCATTAAACCTGATCCATTTTTATTCACCATAACATGGGCTTCTCCGTATTAATGTCGATTTTTAAGATGATACCAACAATTATTGGAAAAGATACGACATTGTATCATCTCCCACCATTGTTATTAGCCTGTAGCAAGCGACCGACGGAGGGAAACGCTAAAAAGAATCAAGTGTTTACTTGACTCTAGTGTTAAGGTGTGACGCGAAGTTTATTAATTGAATAATTATTAAACAGATCCCGATCACCTTGATGACGTCTATAAGCAATGCCGGTATCAAAATATCGCTGAACTTGACTGTTAAGGGACTATGATATTACCAATTCACACATGGTTTCTTGTTTCTATATGATTATTATTTTTTATTCATACATACATATATACATACATACATATACACACTTTGCAAGTCCCGTGGGGATCCGGGTTACAATAGGTGCTTGTCGTAGGAGGCGACTAAATGGGGCGGTCATTCGGATGAGACCGCAAAAACCGAGGTCCCGTGTCACAGCAGGTGTGGCACGATAAAGACCCCTCCTTGCTCAAAGGCCATAAGCGCATAGGCCGAAATTTTGCAGCCCTTCACCGGCGGTGGTGACGTCTCCATATGAGAGAAATATTCTCGAGAGGGACGTTAAACAATATACAATCAATTAATCACACTCTGCAAAGAAACTTGTACAGCATATTTATGATAACCTACCGAAGGTATAGTAAATATTTTTTTTCTGAGAAAGTGAGAGAGAGAAAGAGGGAGATGCATAGTCATTATGTAATATATTAAATCTACATACATATTGAAAAACGAAAATTAAAAATAAACAATCATGAAATAATTGATTCCAATGGTTCTAGCAGGTTTCAAACATATCTTTCTCACCATTTTAGCTCACCTGAGCTGAAAGTTCAAGTGAGCTTTTCTGATCGCCTGTTGTCCGTCGACTGTCTGTAAACTTTTTACATTTTCGACTTCTTCTTCAGAACCACTGGGCCAATTTCAACCAAATCTGGCCAAAAGCATCCCTGGGTGAAGGGCTTTCAAGTTTGTTCAAATGAAGCGCATGCCCCCTTCAGAGGTGAGATAATCACAAAAATGCAAAAATAGGGTGGGGTCATTTAAAAATCTTCGCAAGAACCACTGGGCCAGAAGAGCTGAAATTTACATGAAAGCTTTCTGACATAGTGCAAATTCAAGTTTGTGAAAACCATGGCCCCCGAGGGTAGGATGGGGCTACAATAGGGGTATTCTCTTTAGAGAAGTCGAGAGGCATAGCCTTCATCGACTTCTCTTCGCAAGCATTCATGTTTTGATTCTGGAAAACGTGTAAATGCCGGAGTCGGTGATGGTTTATTCTTCAACCGACGTTTCGACTCAGATGTGCCTGGATTTACGCAATAGACAATTTGTTTTCAAACATTTAACAGTAATGCTCAAAACTGTCATAAAGAAATCAACACTTACTTGCTTTTAATCCATTTTCAACATGTCCCCTGTCCCGGGTTTACGTTAACTGGTCTTGGGAGCTGTCACAATAGGGGACCAGTTAAGAGAAAAGCAGGCTGACGTAATCAGAGTTTGCTCACGAGCATTGTTATCACTCATATTGCATTACAATATTTATTATTTTATTAGTCCCCTACCGACGAAGTCGAAGGTCGGGACTTTAGGTTTGCGCTCCGTCCGTCAGTCCAGTTTTCCGCACTTTTTCTCTCTGTTCTTGCAGATATTTATTTTATATTTGGTATGTCGCTTTGCCATAACAAGTTACAGATCAAGTTCGAATTTCGTCTCGGTCTATTGATTTTTCACTTAGTTATGGCCCTTGGACTCAGAAAAATAGCATGAATAATCAGTTTTCCAGACTTTTTTATATGTGCTTGCAGATATTCATCTGATATTTGGTACAATGCTTTGTCATAACAAGTTACAGATCAAGTTTGAATTTTGTGTCGGTCCGTTGATTGTTCACTTAGTTATGGCCCTTGGACTTAGAAAAATAGCATGAATAATCCGTTTTCCAGACTTTTTTTGGTTGTGCTTGCAGATATTCATTTGATATTTGGTACATTGCTTTGTCATAACATGTTACAGATCAAGTTTGAATTTGGTCTTGGTCCGTTGATTTTTCATTAAGTTATGGCCCTTGGACGTAAAAAAGAAGAAGCATGAATTGTTAGTTTACATCGAAGTTTCTGTAGATAAGAATAGTACGCTCATTAAAACTTCTAGCATAGTAATACAACAATATAGCTAAATTATTCATGATCATCTACATGTCACAGTTTATTGCCTTGGTTAAAGACCTAAACCTAATTATAATTTTCTCCTTTTTTCTTGGTCTAGTCTCTGCTCGAATAGTAGTTGATTTCCAACCATTCCTATCCTGGTTCCCCAATTTTCCCTTTTACCATAACCTACATAATGAATTTTGAATATTGTTGTGGTACAGTAATTTTTGCAATCGGTAGGGGACTATTGAATTGCCATGCAATACTCTCAGAATGCTTGTTCCTATTCATTTGATCGCGAGCATTATTATCACTCATATTGCATTACAATATTTATTCCTATTCGTTTGCTCGCGAGCATTATTATCACTCATATTGCATTACAATATTTATTCCTATTCGTTTACTCGCGAGCATTATTATCACTTATATTGCATTACAATATTTATTCCTATTCGTTTGCTCGCGAGCATTTTTATCACTCACATTTACATTACAATATCTATTCCTATTTGTTTGCTCGCGAGCATTGTTATGCCTCACATCTTGGATTTTCGGAGCAAACGTATATTCTATATTTCAATGTATTTTATTGGAAAATTAAAACAAAAAACGTTTAAAGATTCAGGAATAACGACGCACACGCACTTTGCGTTTTCGTTCATCCGATTCGATAGATATGTTTCTAGAAAATGGATGTACATTTAAGTATAAGCAAATCAGAATATTCTACATACTCTTAATATCTACCAAATGCTAAATTTTAAAGCGTTTTATTGAAAAATGACAATACCCACTAGTTCTTATGAAAGGTCTACACTGTATTAGAAAAACAGTTCATCGAATTGTTTTTATCAAAAGGCCCACGGACCTTGTCGGTCACCGGAGTATTAGTTAATAGTATCACTAGCCCCAAGGGCTACGAAATCTAGCATAATTTTCTGTTCTGCATATTTAAGCTAAACCCTAACATTTAACCGCAATATAAAAAAAAGCCCACACACAAACACCCCCAAAACGAAAGTGTCCATACTGATGAAAGACTGTTCATACTATATGTTATAATAACTCTACATAAATATTTTGGACCCGTTGTTGAGGAAGAACACCTGGGTTGCGAAATTCGCAATTTTGATACACCCCTTTCTGTTTTTCCTACATATTTATTTAATTTTTATATAGTATCAACAAAGGTAAAAAGTCTTTCAAATGATAATCACTACGACCAATTTGGTCCCACCTTGGTACCAAAACCCGTATCTCTGGAACCATGAAATTTACAATTTTGGTAAAAGGATACCTACTTCTTCGAATTAACCATTCAGTTCCAATTTTGTATGAATAGCATTAAAGATGTTATTTAAATGTTTTACACCTAAACACTATATGCTAATTATATCTCGCCATGAATTCAACATCTACCCCAGGGATCATGAAATTTACAACTTTGGTAAAGGACTTTCTGCTCTACATTAATATGTATTTAGTTTTTCTTACAGATGTGTTTTTGTACAGACGATTTTAATTCCCTGTCGGTGGAGGCGAAGGGGACATTAAATTTGCACTCCATCCGTGCGTCGGTCTGTCAGTTCACTTTCCACACTGTTTTCATCATGCTTGCAGATAGTCATTTGATATTTGGTACATTTCTTGACCATGTAAGTTACAGATCAAGTTCGAATTTTGTTTTGTTTTGTTTTTTGTTTGTTTTGGTTTTGTAATGAATGTTGAGGAATTGCAGGAATCTTGGAGAAAACCATACGATTTGACTTAGGGCCGGTAGGGGCATGCATTCCTATGCAACACTTACAATGCTTGTTGGAAATGGTAAATTTCTGCCCCGCCCCTAAGGTCCCCGGAGTATATTCCTGAAATTTTAATTCCTGTCCCCTTGTCCCAAAAGATGTATATACCGAACTTGTAAAAGAATTTGTAAGCAGTTATCAAGAAGAATTAAAAAGAATGTTCCATTGATGATGCACACATTTAATCATTGTGACCATTTTGGCCTCACCCATGCAGATACCAAAACCCCTACCCCTGGGATCGTAAAATTTACAACTTTGGTAAAAGGCTACCTGTGCCTTCTAAATATCCACGTAATTTCAATTTTGTATTAATAGCATTAAAGATGTTTGAATGTTTTACATGAAACACTATATGCAAAATTTGGCCCCGCCCTGGAGTCAGAACCTCTAACCTGGAGATAAAAAAAAAATTCAATTTTAGTTTGTTTTTACAGATGTGCTGTTGTAGACAAGTTTTATTGTTTTTAAATTTTTTTTAGTTTTACCTGGCCCGGGATGCAGGAGTTCTGGAATTTTCAAACTCCCCTTGTCCCACAGACGTTTCGGACCAAATTTGAAAAGAATTGGAAGAATGGCAATCAAGAAGAAATTAAAACTTTTCAATTGTTAACGCACGAGGAAAGCTGACCAATATCAATAAGCCATCTAAAAAAAACAGCAAACATTAATAACAACACGTTCCCCAACGACGTGTGGGAAACACAATTACAGAGAAAATGTTTCATTCAATTAAATTGTGACTTTATGTATAATTATGAGTATTACTACTTCCGAAATTGAGAGTCTGCCAGTGTAAATCCCTGACGGGTGTTATCAATCCGGACCCCTAAGATTCTGTCCGAAGGTTTGTCCTCAAAATGTACAACACTCATTCCCCTGGCCGCATGGATATTAAGATGTTTTTAAAAAAAATGAATTCAAACTGTGACTAGGAGTCGCTTAAAATAGTTGCAATAACAAAGGATCACATGAATGCCAAAATATTAACATTGGAAACAGGGGCTCCTGATATTCCCTAACAGCATGGCACCTAGCCAATCGGGGTAATTCCATAGATATGGCCGAGAACCGCGAAGAAACGAAATGACAGATTGTAAATCTACTCGCGCATTTTACATATATGCATTCATTATACACGCAGTATATGAAATGATTAAGTTACGACCATTGGCAGGCATCAGTTTAGACCTTAGGACTTTTCCTCTTATAGATATTGTTTGGTTTCTTGTTGACTGGCTTTGTCTCTTCAGCTATTAATATACTAATCGATATAGGTTAATGCTTCCATAAGCTCACTGCTGATTCCGACAATTATGTAAATGATAACAGAATTCATTTACCAGTAACAGGTGTTTGTCAAGGAGAGAAACTATAAATAGTATTGAGAAGATGTGGATGGCGTTTTATCTCATTGTCATTTCGGATTTCAAACATTTTGGTTGAGCATCAATGAAGAGACATTATTTGTCGAAATGCTCATCTGGTGCATCAAAATTGGTACCGTATATAAGTTTTACACTAACAAGAATGGCTTCATACAAAAAAATATTTATTGCCGTATAGTATCGATAATACTTGTATAAAAGTTTTAGAATGATGTTGTTTGTATTATTTCTCGTCAAGATTGTGTCACACATTCGCATTGAGATGTCACTTGTTGTAAGTTAAGTACTGATCACAAACTTAGGCTCAGGGCCGTAGCAGTTTGGGTTCTTTAATGGGACGTCCGTTTTAAAGGTCGTATCCGAAAGATTTCTAAATGCCGAGTGTTTGACAAAGGGGCAATCACTAACTGTTTGATGCGGTCGTGCAATCACTAACTGTTTGATGCGGTCGTGCAATCACTAACTGTTTGATGCGGTCGTGCAATCACTAACTGGTTGATGCGGTCGTGCAATCACTAACTGTTTGATGCGGTCGTGCAATCACTAACTGTTTGAGATGCGGTCGTGCAATCACTAACTGTTTGATGCGGTCGTGCAATCACTAACTGTTTGATGCGGTCGTGCAATCACTAACTGTTTGATGCGGTCGTGCAATCACTAACTGGTTGATGCGGTCGTGCAATCACTAACTGTTTGATGCGGTCGTGCAATCACTAACTGTTTGAGATGCGGTCGTGCAATCACTAACTGTTTGATGCGGTCGTGCAATCACTAACTGTTTGATGCGGTCGTGCAATCACTAACTGTTTGATGCGGTCGTGGCACGAGCGGGGTTCGCACTCACGACATGCCAGTACAGTACCACGACCGGTATTTTTCATATGAAACTCAATCGTAAATTCAGTCCTGTTGATCCTGAACATATCTTTACAAAGTCGCTTGGTGAGCTCTAAAATCTGGAACTTGTTTAGCGCGACATTTTTATATGAAATATAATACGCGCAATCAATAATACTCATTTCTGATGTTGCAAGAACGGTAACTCTAAGTCATTCTGTGGTTAAATGCACATGTTTCACTGAAAACAAAAGTTCTCAGAAGAAAACATAGCTCACCGGGAAGCATGATTCTACTTAACCTATTCCTGTAGTTCAAAAGGTTAAAGTTTTTGAAAAATAGGTCAAGGTCTAAGGTTACTTACGAAGGATCCGGGTTAGTTTGTTTGATTGTTTTCCGCCACACTCAACAATTTTTCAGTTATCTGGTGGCGCCGTTTTTATTGGTGAAAGAGAGAACTCGGATACAATGTACCTGGGAAGAGACCACCGACCTTCCGAAAGTAAACTAGGTAACTTTCTCACTTACCGGCGCGAGCGCGATTCGAACCCGCGCCGACCATTCGACCACGGAGGGCCCTATGTCAGTTTTGAGGAAATATTGCAAAGAGAGTACATGATTTGTCTTTTATTTTTCCACATTAAACAAGGTAGGAAAAAGTTGAGGTAGCAGAATTAACTGGACATGGTTCATCTATATACTGGACTCCATGCATCTAATATGATACGCATGCGTAGGAGTTCCCATCACGAGCGGCGAATGTATCTATACATGTATGTTCCCACTATATTTACCTTTTCTTTTACATGCATATGTTTTCAAGCATGTAATAATCAAGGGATAGTTAATAACTTTTAAAACTATTTCAGCTGCAATTCTGTGCACTTAAGGAATAACAGGTGAACATCGAACCATACAACTTTAAGGTAATATTGTGAAGAACTGCGATGTCGAGCGATTGGCGAAGAAGCAATCAGTGGCGGATTTAAGGGGGGCGCCTAAAATTTTCAAATTTAAGGTGAATCGTGGTATCTTGTTTAGAAAAATGTACTAAACGATAACAGAAGCAATAAGTCCTTCCACTCCCGGAGAAATAAATAACAAAATCTTTTGATTTCTTGAATTACTTTATTGGGAGAACTTAATTTTTTCCAAAAACCCTTAAAATTTGCGTCATTTTATTAATTTCCCCTGGGCCCCCACCAGGGCTTTGCCCTGAACCCACTGGGGGTCTCAAGGTGGCACCCAGACCTGCTTCATAAAGTGGCTCGTCCGCCCCTGGCAACCACTACATGTACCTATACGTATGTTTACGTCTTAGGTTTGACGTCTTGAATAGGGGATTTTCGAGTTCTTCCATGTCCGTGTTCATTCTGCATTTAGTCACTATTACGTCATACTTTTTTAGGCATGGTCATATCCGGTTTATCGTAGTTAACGTAAATACACAAAGTCTTGTGTAAGTGTATATACATGTAGGGCCTACAACCTATTGAAATGGACGATGATTCTATGCAAGTATAATCGAACTAAAGAAATTTTTGTAATAGATAAGTGTTTCTTGTTCCTTTTACCGTAAAGGTAATATACAAAGGCTATATGTAATCCTATCCAAAAATTGTTGGTGTAGATACGTAAACAGAATTGATCTCAAGCTCTTGAAAGTCCATCCGCCTATTGGTAAAGAAAACTGACTGAATGACTGAGTTGTCCGAAATCATCAATAAAATTGTGGGGGAAAATTAAATGAGGACATATACCAGCTATTGAAAATTATTATGTCATGATTTATCTTTATAAATATTGGGCACCATTGGAATGAACGGCGACTTCAGCATTGCAAATCTGATAATGGGTATATAGGTACTTCTGAGGCATGCACGTAGAATGTGGGAGGGGGAGGGAATGGTCCCCATTCTAACAACCATA
Organism: Ostrea edulis; assembly: GCF_947568905.1. Classification (NCBI taxonomy): domain Eukaryota; kingdom Metazoa; phylum Mollusca; class Bivalvia; order Ostreida; family Ostreidae; genus Ostrea; species Ostrea edulis. The sequence goes on from NC_079165.1 coordinate 2,832,287, forward strand.
ACTTTCTATTATTTATATATACAAATAAAGATATATTTCGTGAGACAACCACCAAGCCCCCCCCCCCCCCCAACTTTTTATGGCGGCAGAAGTGAATGGTACGAATGCAATTTATGAAGTGAATCCATAATATGTTCTCCCTACGATTCAAGTAATCAGAAGGGGGGGGGGGGGTTTATACAATATACATGACATGATACGCTAACCCCCTCCCCCGCCGGCGTTGACACGATAAGGAACCCTCACTGCTACGGCCCTGAGTGCTAAGCATGGGTCTAAATTTGCGGTACTTAACCTAAAGCTGTTGGTGTCTTAAAATGAGAAATGAGTGAAAACTCCTCGACGAGTCGTAAAAACAATCAACCTTTCAACACCTCCCCCCTCCTCAATTTTAAAAGGTGTGAAAATATAGGCCTATATATTGAGGTATAATAAGTCGTATGTCACTACTTAACCTTCATCCATGCATTTCAAATTTGAAAGATTTTAAATAATATGCTTTACGGCGTGACCGTGTTTGAGGGCGAAGCAAAATGTATTCCGAAGGTAGCACCTGACGTGTGAGGACAAAGCTCAATCAAAGTATTCTAACTTTAGACATTTCAAGTTGCATGATCCGCCTACTCATTGAACGAGGGAAACTATATGCAACTGATGTAAACAGTGCATTGTGACGTCATATTCAGCGTCGGTGTTTAGCAAATTCATAAACATAGGAGGAGACAAGTTACAAATTTTGCGTTACTCGAGACCAGGAGTGATTTTAGGGTCAATATGATTAAGAAAATAAGATTTACATGCTTTTACGGATTTTATGCAACATCTCAGAACGACGTGAATTTGTGTATACGAGATTCAAAATGGAGAAATACATGTCCACGTGATAGTATTCGAATCGACGCCATTGGAACCAAACTTTTCAAGTTCCATAGGTATGGTTTAATTTTTTATTAGTTTTCTTTATTTTCCTTTTAAATATGTATATACGTGTTACCTATAGACAGAGCTCCGATCTCACGGCCCTTCGGGCCGTGAGAGGGCTTCGCCCTCTATTAGTGAAAAGAACATGTTAGGATTTGTTTGTTTTGATACATTTATCTAATATGTTTTACGTCGTGACCGTGTTTGAGGGCGAAGCAAAAAGGGTTTTGGCATTAGTATCTATATCCAACACAGGACAAAAATAACCCGAAGTTAGCACGAGGACAGAGCTGTATCAAAGCATCCTTTTGGACATTTGATCCGCCTATATATTGAACGCGGGAAATATAACGCAATCGATGTAAACAGTACATTGTGACGTCATATTCAGCGTTGTTATTTAGCAAATTTACAAACATAGCGTTTGAACCACAACAAAAAACATGGCATTAATCGTGGAGTGATTATATATGATTAAGAAAATAAGGTTTACATGCTTTTACGGATTTTATGTAACATCTCAGAACGACGTGAACTAGGGTAGACGAGATTCAGAATGGAGGAATACATGTCCACGCGCTTATATTCGAATCGACGCCATTGGTACCAAACTTTTCAAGTTCCATAGGTATGGTTTAATTTTTTCATTATTTTCCTTTTAAACAAGTATATACGTGTTACCTATAGGGGGAGCTCCGCTCTCACGGCCCTTCGGGCCGTGAGAGGGCTTCGCCCTCTATTATTGTTAAGAATTTTAGACAAAGTAGTGTGAAGCCTGAAGGCATCTTCTTTGACCACCCCCCCCCCCTTCCCTGAAAAACTATGCTACGTGCCTGTTAAATCACGTTACTTAGGTAGATTCTAAAACACAAAATACGCACGGAACGGAAGAACTCGAAAATCCCGGCATTGTAGGGTAATCGTCCATTACCAAAGGAAAGAGAACACAAAAGCAAAGAGGGATTTCTGGAGGATGCAGTTAGTATAAATGTTCTCCTTATCGAACAATTTCACTGCATTCACTATCATATATCGTCTGCATTAATTAAAGAGTTCTGAAAAATAATCATCCCGTAATCAAAATTTATTTAGAACGTTCATAAATTTAAAAGTGAGTACATCTGCATCGCCCGTCGATACAGTGATGCTGGCGTCCATGGTCACATCGGCCGTGACATTCAGTGGCTGTAGCACAGACACCTAAAATAGAAATGACGTAATCTTATTCATCTTATTGATCGCTCTGAAAGGGGCAGGAATACAATTTTTGATCAATTGAAATTGAGGTTTTTGTGCTAAAAAAAATGAAAGATATTTTATACAAGAGTGGATTAAATATTTTTACACAGGGTATACTTTGTATTTACATAAATTCAGGCTCTCAAAACCGTGCTTTTAAACACGCTGTTTGTTTATATCTAGACTCTTAAAATTAGACGAATGCGTGCACATGTCGTAGAACTGTAGACAAGCAGGAAATTACGCACGAAGGCGGGAATACCAAAATTGTCAAAAGCTTCCTGATAGATCAATTTACGGAGGAAGCAAATCGAAGAAAACTGAAAATTTTCGTTGCCAGAGCTTTTCTAACCGAAGACGTCAACTCTGTCGCCATGTTGATAGTTAAGTCACGTAATACGAAAACATAAACAAGGACAGTACCTTGTTTTAAAAGTTTAAAAGTGTCAAATTCTTGCATCATCTTTTTTAAATTTAAGTTGTTGCTATGTTTTACACGAATTAAAAATTTTAATACTATCATATTACTAAGGAAATAACTGATGTAAATTTTAAATATCTTCTAAATATCTAAGTAATTTTTTCACCCAAATCGTGACTATGCCTCTTTAAAGAGTCAACAAGGTGGTGAATCACGTGACTTTAACATGATCAATTTTACGGGAAAATAGCGACAAAAGTCGGCAAAAGGAAAAATTCGAATTAGTAAGTAACACCTTTATCAACAACGAATTGTCACATGACATATCAATAAATAGGATCAAATCTATTCAATAGAAGCAGAAAACACTGACAGTTTTTTTGGCGGTCGGAGTTTTTTTTACTGAAACCCCCCACCCCCTTTTGTCAGTGTTCTCTGCTTAGTTATTATAGATTTACAGACGGACGAAAAGACAAACGGACAACATATCAAACACGCTCATCAAGTAAGCTAAAAATGAAAAGCCAAATAAATTGCTTGATTTTTATTGCAGGGGAATATGTCTATCCTCCCTAGTCGTATAGCAGAATAACCCACTTCCTTACAATAGTAACGACACCTCTTTATATAAAGATTACTACCACATACCGTCGCCTCCAGCGGCTGTAGTACACGTGCACTGGCGAGAGATGCAGTGTAGCTCGGCCCCTGTTCCACAGGTAGTTATAGAACACTCATCATGATCTCGGCACGTCTCACAGGAGACTAATTAAAAATAAAAATGGATTTAATTGACAATAGCTTCATATGACGGGAAAATTGTTCTCCTGTCGATATGTGTCCCCTTGTGTGCGCATGAAAAGCGATGGAATGGGGCAATAAATTCAGTAGTTGTTTTAAACAGATCTTTAATTCATATTAATGACATGATTTTACTTTCTATAGTAGAATCGATAGTGTATGGGTTATTTTGTTTTACGTTCCATCGATATTTTTACTTTCTATAGTAGAATTGATAGTGAATGGTTTTATAAAATATATATTACTAAATAGACATCAATACACACAAGTACATGTTAAGAGAGATAAGCAAACAAGCCAAAGGGCTTATCTCTGGGCTTTGAACATGAAAGGTATTTTATATCGAAATTATATATATATATATATATATATATATATATATATATATATATATATATATATATATATGAAAGGCGAAGATAACGAATTATCTCTCTCTTGTGTGTACTTGTGTATCATTGATGTCTGTTTAGTAATAGATAATGATTAGATATAAAACTAAATCCTTGGGAACATGTGTACCAATTTTGATGATGCAAGCCATGTGAGTATTGTTTTATCAGATCCACGACGGGCGTATAAAGTATTACAACCACTCATAACGTGATTTTATGCAAATCTATTTAAAATTAATTTTTCACGTCCCTTTCAAAATGGTAACTCATAGTGAGACGTCGCTAGCTGTAAGTGAAGTTTAGACCTTATTATTTGCACTCAGAGCCGTAACAGTGAGGGATCTCTATCGTGCCAACACCTGCCGCGATACGGGACCTCAGTTTTAAGGTAATTTCCAAAGGACAAATCACTTTTTATTATTGGCGCGCCTTACATGAAGGTTCGACACCAGCTGGGCTTGATTATACAAGACAGTGGACGTGCTAAAAATCTGGAAATTATCTCCATCATAGGGGTTTTCCCGCAAAGTAAACCAGTCCTGAATGCATATCAATTTCATGAATATCTAAAGGGAAAGTTTTGGGATTTCAATATTTTTTTCATGTCCCTGCATTGAAATCTAGCACATATTTGAGGACGCAGCTTTAAATAAAATCTAAGAATTAGCATGGATAAGAGTTGTAGCATGGATAAGAGTTGTAGCATGGATAAGAGTTGTAGCAAAGATAGAGCCTGTATAACTAATTCACAACCGTTCATAACAATTTGTTTCGCATCCAGTGTCAGTACAGGGAGACTTTTTAAGAATGCCAAATGGACGATATTCTGAAATAGTAATTAAAAGCAATTTTCAACGGCAAATATCTAAATACCTGCAACAATGAGAGCAGCGAGAACGAAGATAGCTTTCATGGTGTGAAATCTGGGTTGACGGTCGACGTGAATCGCACTATCTATGTGGAGTGTTATATATAAGCATCCAGATAATGGACGTTGTGATTACGTTCGTGAATTGTCACGAAATCATGAACTATTGTTATCCGAAATGAACATGAATTGGGTATGCTATCAGATTATGAACTTCTAAATGACAACTGGTTGCAGTAGCTCAATGGTAGAGCGTTCGCTTTGCACGTCTCAATATCAGTGAAAAATTCTCGACCACAGAATACATAATAAAGGATTTTCTGCATAAAGCCTTAGGTCAAAGCAAGTTGCTTTCAAAAACGCAAATATCTAAATACCTACAACAATGACAGCAACGAGAACGAAGATGGCATTCATGGTGTGAAATCTGGCTTGACGTTGGACGTGTGGTGATCTAACTACGTGAAGTGCAGTGTCTTATAGACACAGCGAGACACACTGCTTACGTTAGGGAATCATGAACAATCCTGACGAAAGTGTTCACATATATGATCACATTCTGAACTTTAAACTTCCACTTCAACCATTATTTACGACTCCTAAATTGAACGTCACATTTTACATATAATTTTACTTTAATTTACATGTATACATCCAATAGAAGTGAAAGCCATGTGTCCTAAAACGCGGAACTCTCGTGTCCCACGGGTCCTAAACAAGGAGATCTCGTGTCCCACGGGTCATAAAACACGGAGATCTCGTGTCCCACGGGTCATAAAACACGGAGATCTCGTGTCCCACGGTTCCTAAATTACAAATATCTCGTGTCCCACGTGTCCTAAAACACGGAGATCTCGTGTTCTGGTAGATGAGTGTCATACGTTATAGATCATCATCAAATTTTGTGGCGCTTCAACTAAAGCTGGTGACGTCTCTAGATGAGTGAAAAATTCTCAAATGGGACGTAGGGTAACATACAAAAAAAATCTGTGTTATGCAGAATGGTATTTTTAAAAAAAAATTGAAATTGGATGAGGCTTTCACCAAGGTGATCTTGTCTCACTTTATCTATTCAACCTATGTGCCGATAATATAGGATATATGATTCGTTATGAATTCGTTATGATGCAGGACCATATTGAAAACTAGCATTATCGCTAAATATGTAATCCTGGTTAAATAAAGGTCTTATTATTATTATTATTCGTTAAAACAGTAATATTTGGGGAATGATAATGGGTAAAGAAATAAAAATGTCTTCTGCAATACGCTTATGACACTATTATACTCTTTCGCGATGGGTCTGACATCTACTCTTGACCTTCATTTTCAAAATTCCCTGGTTTCAAGCCAAACACTTCTAAGACCAAGGAAATCTGAATAGGTTCTATAGCTTATTCTACATACACTTTTAATAACAACTCTGGAATGCAATGGACTTTAGAACCTTTTAATATATTAGGTATAAAATATACAGCAGATTTAGAAAATGTAGAGCAGCGGAAATTTGATGAAAATTTGACAAATATCCAAAAAGGAATCATTCAATGGTCCAAAAGAAATATTACTCTAATAGGTAAAATTACAATTAAAAAAGGTTATTACTCTCTCTATTATTACCCCCTCTTCTTATCTTCCCAGACCTAATACAGTATGGAGAAAAGAATTAGAAAAAATTATTTTTTTTTAAAAATCTTTTGAGAAGCAAAAAATGATAAATTAGCCAAGAAAACGACACATTGGAATCGAGGAGAGGTGGATGTAGAATTATCACTTTAGATATCTTTATCAAATCACTTAAATAAACTTGAATATAGGCGATTGCTCCTCAATAACTCAGCGTGGTCACACTGATTCTGGATGACTCATGACTGCATCACCTCAAGATCAACACAGACAAGACTGAGGTGCTAGTGATATCCTCCAAACAAATGTCCTCTAAGCTGCACATACCATCACTACAAGTAGGAGACGACTCTATCACTCCTGTTACCAAGGCCAAGGGCGTCGGTGTAACCAGTGACTGTCACATGACCATGGCGGCGCATTTATCAGTGTGCAGAGGTGCCTTCATCCACCTTAAGAATCTGAGCCAGCTGTGGAGATATCTGGACAGGGACTCGCTGAAATGTGTTGTTCATGCCTTCATAACAACAAAGCTGGACTACCGCAACTCTCTCTACTACGGCTTACCATCAAAGCAGATCCAGCAGCTCCGATCTATCCAAAACGCTGCAGCCAGAATAATCTCAGGCACCCGCAAATATGACAGCATTACACCAGTACTACGCTCCTTCCGTTCGCTGCCAGTTCAGCAAAGTGTCATCTTCAAGACATTGGTGTTAGTACAGTGGCGAATTTAAAGGGGGTGCTACCGGTGCACACCCCCCTAAAATTTTCAAATTTAAGATAAATAGTGTTATCTTGTTTAGAAAAATGTACTATACGATAAAAGAAGCAATAATTTCTTCCACTCCTGGAGAAATAAATGACAAAATCTTTTCATTTCTTGAATTATTTTATTGGGAGAACTTATTTTGTTTAAAACTCTTCAAATTTGCGTCATTTTATTAGTTTCACCTTATAAAAATTGATAAGAAAATAGTACAAATGACTTAAATAGGAAACATATTTCAAGCCTTATAAAATCTGTAAAATCCAGTGGCTTTAGGGGGCTTCGCCTTGGACCCACTGGGGGCCTCAAGGCGGCCCCAGACCCCCTGCCTCATAAAGTGGCTCGTCCCCCGTAATCACAATTCCTGGATCCGCCCCTGTACAATTAGTGTACAAAACAGTCAACATCATGGCTCCATCCTATCTGCAGGGACTCATAACACCCTATGCTCCCTCCAGAACTCTGCGGTCCATTGATCAGAGCCTACTACAAGTGCCATTTACCACCTCATCTGTGATTCAAACTCGAGCTTTTAGTGCGGCTGGCCCTAAAATGTGGAATGCTCTACCATATGATATCAGAACTGCTGCTAGTCTCTGAATCTTTAAATCTAAACTAAAGACTCATCTGTTTACAATTCATTACAACTAGTCTATGTAAATGAAATCTTAAGTCAAGATTACTCTGTTGTGCGACCATAACGGACTCTTTATCTCCACCTACTAGTCATTTGTTCTTATACAATTTATTTTACTTATTATATTGTTATTTAAATAACTTTTAGGGCAATATGGATTTTACGCTTTTCAAAATAAATTTAATATAATTATTATCATTCTTCGAAATTACACAATGTAATATCTCACATGAGCAGACTACTCAAAGCAAAAAGCTTTTTATACCAATAATATTTTTCAGAAGGAAACCTTACTCTACTTTGCAGATTTATGAACATTACTCAACGTAAAAACTCACTTTAAGCTCTTCTTGAACCATTGTGGTACAATGACAAAATTAAAACATACATGATAAAAGTCTCTTATATGTAGACAAAGAGCAATGTTTTAGTCCCGGATTTACTAGATAAAGATGGTGATTTCATTAGGTTTGAACATATTTACAATGAACATTTAGTTAAGATACCTTTTACTTTTTATGAAGGGTTAAGAAAGCAATAATGAGATCTTGGCCAATGTTAGCCATCCTTAAAACCCCAACAGTTCATAGCCATTAGAAAATTAATTGAATATAAAAAGGATCTAGAACTATATACGATTATCTTAATAACACAGAAGAATATAGACCAATTTGTGAATCAAAATGGGAACTTGACCTAGATCTACTATCTACATTTAGAAATATTATATTTACCACTAAAAACACTGGGCTGATAGGGTTTACATACAGAATAATACACCGAATTATAGGCAGGAATAACAAGAGGTACTGTGAGCAATGCTCACTAAGAATACCCCCCGCTTACCCCAATCTCCCAAAGGGTGTTGGTAATAGGTATAAACTACCTCTTTTCTGAGTGTAAAAAACAAATGGCATGACAAACCGAACCATATTGCTACTTCGATGTCCAGTGCGCTTGACCTTTGACCTTTTGACCCCAAAATCGATAGGGAACATCTTCATCCCATGGGTAGTCCATATGTATGATATGGTGACTGTAGGTGGAAAGGATAACGCTTTAGAGCCCGGAAACCATATTGCTACTTCGATGTCCAGTGCGTTTGACCTTTGACCTTTTGATCCCAAAATCGATAGGGAACATCTTCATCCCATGGGCAGTCCATATATATGATATGGTGACGGTAGGTGGAAAGGATAATGCTTTAGAGTCCGGAAACCATTGCGTCTACAGACGGACGGACGGACGGACAGACAGACAGACGGACACCCCGATTCCAGTAACCCCCCCCCCCTAACTTGTTGCGGGGGGTATAATTATCTGCATAAGATAAAAATTTTAGATAACAAGGCTTGCTCCATCTGTTCGGAAGAACCAGAAACCATTATACATCTATATGTTTACTGTCCATTTCTTGCAAGAATGTTGTCAAGCCAAAGACTGGGAAAAGAACACAATTTGATGCACAAACAAGAATTGTTGGCCTATTAACTGAACACGAAAATATTAATCTTATTACTCTATTGGTCAATAGATGTATATATTCATTCTGTAGGAAAAGCTTACCTTGCAATCTAATCCGAGATTCCTCTGACTCTTAACCCCGCTTTTATTTTGTGACTTCTGCGGGGGAGAGTCAGAGCGGACTCCATATTGAAAAGTGGGAATTCAGCGACACCAGCTGGTGTCGCTGCTTTACCTACCTCTTACAACTTTATTTCGCGGATCTATCTTCCAAGACGTGAGAATTCAGTTATCGGAAGATTATTCTACAAATACATCATGATTAATACGATGCTATCGCCGTTTAAACGATGGAATTTTGTGTTTACATGTGCTGACGTCATGCGCAAAGAAATCAAATGGCGAGGCGGCGACCTAATTCAAGTGATGCTCCATTTGTCGGTGTTAGGGCCGTTTAAACGGCGATAGCATCGTATTAATCATGATGTATTTATAGAATAATCTTCCGATAACTGAATTCTCACGTCTTGGAAGATAGATCCGCGAAATAAAGTTGTAAGAGGTAGGTAAAGCAGCGACACCAGCTGGTGTCGCTGAATTCCCACTTTTCAATATGGAGTCCGCTCTGACTCTCCCTCGCACATGTCAAATATAAAAGCGGGGGTAAGAGTCAGAGGAATCTCGGATTACTTGCAATCATACTATTCACACGAGAAAAAAAAGTCATTTCGACAGTGAAGTTTTTTATGAAAAGGTGGTCAAAATGGAAATGTCTTTTTGAATGACTTAATTTTGCTAATAATTTAATTGCTGTTATTTTAAAATACTACTCATGCTATTATGTCTTCCATCTGTGTGAATGCAAGGATGAAAGTTGTCTTGTTATGTTTATTTATATTTTAAAAGACTATAAAAATATATAAACAAAATTACATTTTTCCCAGTGATAAATCGCTAGTTAGTCTCTGAAACATTTTCCCGGTCGCTCACCATGTGTTTTGCGTTCGCTCTCCGTGCATTCACCGTTCATAAGCATTCATTGTCAGCTTACCGTTCGTTCAGCGTTCAGTCTTTTATCTTTGCAATGTTATTCGGAACTCTGAAGTGTATAACGAGGTCAAAATGAGAGGAAATGTATGGAAAAGAGTGGAAGGAAACTTTCATGTTACATCAGATATGATTTTAGATATGAACAACGCCCCCCTCTCCCCTAGCGCAAACATCAGTGCAAGTCAGGAAGTAGCTAGTATATACCTAATGTTTATTGTTGATTATGTATATCCTACTTTAAAAATAAAAATTATCATTACATAAAAAGAATCTGGAACATTAACTGTAATAATACAAAGAAAACTTCAGTCCACTCAGCTTCGATATCAGAAGATTTGTTCCGTGGTTGATCAGATAGAGGTGTTTTTTGTTTGTTTATTTGCTTCTTTCTTTCTTTCTTTTTTGTCAGATATCGAAATATTGTTTCCGTGTTTGCCCAACTCTCTATTTTGTATTGCTTATAGGAGTTACGAGATTGATCACTTCGTTATCTTCACCTTTCATATAACTGATTATTAATAATGAATTGTATTCCCCTCATTGAAATATCATTACAAAATAAAATATACACTGTGTAAAATACGTGTCATTTATGTTAAGTTTGACTGCATATTTCGTTGTTTAATTCGAAATCGCAAAACGTTTCTTAAATGAACAACACTAAAACGTATGACTTTTCAACTGTTACACATCACACGACCATTCTTCACGATTTTAAGACTAGGCTTTTTGACATCATAGACCGTTGCTTCTTCAAGGAAATTGGAAACATTTAGTTATCAGCGATAAAAAAAATTACTTTATCAAACAACTTTATGATTCCACGCACAATTACTCTGAAATTGAAATAAAAGCAATATGCTGGAACATTGACAATGTTACACCCCAAATCGTCGCCTGTCCGTCCCAAATCGTCGCCGGCGATGGGCGACGATTTGGAGTTTCTTATATAACACTCCAAATAGTTACAGGTCCTAAATCGTCACCGGCGACGATTTGGGCATAACCTCACATCCTAAAATTGTCGTCCCCCTTGCTGCAACTATTTGGAAACATCCTTTACATACAAACTGGCACTGTTTGTTAACTCCTTCTCTCCTCCTCTGTGGTCAAGGGATGAGCTCAAAAGGTTCTCTGGACCCTATAAGCAAGACATATTAATCTTCTACTTCATCTTTTACTTGTTCTTTTGTATAATGTTTTTAAAAAGATTTATTATGATCACAGTATTTGTTGTTTTGGTTGTTGTTATTTTAGTTGGTAGCGGTGTGGCTACTATTGAAAGGGTTGTATTTGTTGTTGGTGTCATTGTTGTCTCTATGAATTTTTTTGTCCAGGAGAGAGAGAGAGAGAGAGAGAGAGAGAGAGAGAGAGAGAGATGTCCGACAATAAATCATTTTGCCTTTTGTTGTAAAGTCATTCTGCTGACCATGGGATTGTCAGGTCTTGTGCACCGCAGATTTGTTAGTGATCTCAGATATATTAGATTACGCCTGTTAGCCGTCGTTTGGACACTCGTGAAAACCTCGAGAAACACCATCCTTCCTCTTTATTTTTCAATATTTTCTTCTGGTTTCTTAACTCGTTGCTCTCTTTCTCTCTTTCTTTATCTCTCTCATTATCTATCAAATGTAACCTGTGTGCCGGCGACAATTTAGGGTGTAACAGACAATAGTTTTTTGGTGATCAGTTCTTCCAACATTCTGTTGGAATTCCCATGGACATGAATTGTGCTCCTTTGTTAGCAGACCTGTTTTTATATTTGAATGAAGCAGAATTTATTGAAAAGATTCTACATGAGATTGAAGAAAACGTCTCTTGTTGTGGCCTTCAACTCGACATTTATATATAAAAACGACGTTTTATATACTAATAATAATCATTTTCATTCATATATCGATTCGATATACTTCTGATATATATATATATATATATATATATATATATATATATATATATATGTATATATACATGTATGTATATATATATATATATATATATTATATACTTTCAATTTCATCTCCTCTTTTTTCTTCAACAGTTTGTAGGCATATACATGTATCACACGATATATTCCCGGAAACATTCCGGCCCGCTAACATTACGTCACAATCAATACCCAAGCCGGAACTGTGCCGTTAATTTTCAATTTTTTTTTTTATCTCTTATTCAGTTAAACCAATAAAAAAATGCTAAAAATAAAATTATTGTTTGTTTTTAAATGAAATTGAAAGTACAAAATAAAAAGGTTATAGACTTTGTATGGGAAAATATGACGACCTCGTTTTCTGTCTACGTCCAGAAAACTCAGTCATCTTATTTTCCCATACAAAGTCTACAACACACACACACACACAGACAGATAAATAAAGTACAGCAATAATTATGTGATTTTTTTTTTAAAATACACAGGTTGGTTAGTAAATAAAGATATATACACTGTGCATGTTTAAATCAAATCCAAACGCAGTTTAGGTCAACTGATTAAATATGAAGGTTACTGGTCAATGTATGTGACCATGAGATTGTCTCGATTGAAGTCAACATTTCACAAATTCTATGGTCGTTATAACGATCTAGTTCGTCATTACAACCTATCATTGTGTCAAATGCTGTCTGACGTATTTCATACCGAGTGGTGGCCGAGTGGTTAGAACATCGCGCTCAAAATCACACGGCCTCTCACCTCTGTCGGCGCGGGTTCGAATCCCGTTCGCGCCGGTAAGTGAGAAAGTTTCCCAGTTCACTTTCGGAAGGTCGGTGGTCTCTTCCCATGTACATTGTATCTGGGTTCTCTCTTCCACCAATAAAAACTGGGCGCCACCAGATAACCGAAAAATTGTTGAGTGTGGCGGAAAACAGCAAAACATTCAATCATACCTAGTGTTAGGCCGTTCTTGGCACACTGATTTTGACCACGGATAACTCCGTTTACCTAATCAAGATTTGGGCATTGCTGGTGAAGGGATGCAAAATTTAGGTCTATGCTCTGCGCTTACGACCTTTAAGTAGGGAGGGATCTGTATCGTGCCATGGGGCCTCGGGTTTTGCAGTCTCGACCGAAAGACCATCCCATTTTCGCCTCTTACGATTGGGGTTAGGGTATTTTAAAGTTGTTTGTCTTAATGAGAAATCGAAAAATATATTTCTCTAATCAATATTTATTTAGTCTGTTGATAGATTTAGAAGTGAGTACATCTGCATCGTCCGTCGATACAGTGGTGCTGGCGTCCATGGTCACATCGGCCGTGACAGTCAGTGGCCATTGTACAAGCGCCTAAAATAGACATAACGAAATATTATTTAGTATATATTTGAAACATACTCTATTTTCTTGATCGCAAGTTGCAGGAGAGCTCATGAATTGTTTTCATGAACAGTTGTGTATTACGAAAATCTAACGGTGAGAATACTGAACACCAAAATACCAAATGGGAAACATAAGAACATCCAGAAAGGTGAGGTGATACATCTAGATGTTCTAAAGGCCCTCGTTGAAAAATAAGTCTTATTTCAAAACTACTTTCAGATACATACCTGCATTGACAATGTTCCGCATTCATCTAAGTTCATTTACAAATAACTATTACTGTGGAGGCTTTCATAATTCATTCATATTTCGCTTTTCTTTTTTTTTTTGCATAATGCATTACGTGTACCGTTGCTATGAGGTAACTAAGGTACCGTGTACAGGTAACGTTAAATATTACACAGGGATATATAAATTCAAGAATAATAGTGATATTGAGGAATTCTTGGTGTGCTTTAACCTCCATATGTCTACCTTACCTACACCGTTAAAATATATTTTTTTTTAAATCCACCCAGTCTATATAACAGAATACTGAACTTTTGATTGAGCAACGTGTCCTTGAATTATATTTATTAGAGGGAAATTTATCTTCCTAATTACGAATCCGAATAAACCAATGAAATAAGTTGTTTTCATTAAGAGGTAATATTTGTATATATCACATACCATCACCACTAGCTGCTACGGTACACGTGCACTGATGTTGGATACAATGTAATGTTGAGCCCGAGTTACACATAGTCGTAGAACAGCTGCTGTCGTCTCTGCACATCTCTGAGGAAACTAAAGAGAGAAAAGGAAAATAATTAAAATCGGAAGCACGTCATCAATATTCCTTCCTCTCATTACAGCCTTCACCTATTCGATTGTCTCAGTGGAAGGTGTTGGGATGGTATTGTTTTTATTTGTTGTCTTGCGTCCCGTCCAGAATTTTTCACTCCTGTAGAGACGACACCGGCTACAGGAGAAGAACAACTTTAGATCTATGCAATAATAGCGCCCAGGGCTGTAGCAATGACGAATCTTTAGCATGCCAACGTCTGTCACGATACGGGGCCTTCGTTTTTAAGGTCATATCCGAAAGACCTGTGATTCTTACTCCTAAATGCCGTGCGTTTGGCGAAGGAGCAATTACTACCTATGTTAAAGTCTTAAGTTTCACGCGACCATGGCACGAGAACTGGGTTCCAACTCAGGACCTCCCGTTTACGCTGCGAACGCTCTACCAGTATTTTGAAATAAAACAGATATTTCCACGCCAAAACAGCACAGGCAAACGTGGTCAAATTCCATAGTCATACCATTAATTTATCAATCTAGAGCGCTTAAAGATAAGTAAAGATCCGAAAAATTTTTATTCTGAGAAAGAAAAATACTGTTAGAGGCCCAAAATGCCGGAAGGAAGCATAAAAATTGCGTTTTATGTATTTGTCTTGCATTCAGCATTAAGTTACATGTACCTGTAATAGTAGGGGAAAACTGTCCATTAAAATTCGGCAGTTTTCTCAACTTTATGTACGTTTACAGGTGACCTAATGTATTGTTTTAAAAATCCAAATCTATTACTGTAAATCTGGATATTTATGCCTCGATTTATATTTGCAAATTTGAGTAAAAAGCCTAATATATACATGTATCTATTTTTGTGTTTCTTATTTTTGCGAATTTATGTAAAAACATATATTAAAAAAACCGTGTGAAACATTATTTTTGAGAAAAATATTTTTATGAATCCAACTGACTCGCAAAAACGGTAAAAATTAATCGACAGCAAAAATAACCAGTACGGTATGCTACATCATGTGCAAACAACAAAGGATGTATAAGAAAAATGTTTTTAAAAGATTGTTTGTCCATAAATGTTTCTTATCTTTTCTGGGGGGAAAATTCCATATCAATTACCATTTTATATATGTCAGACAGGATTAGACGTACCTACAGGTTATATTTACAAAGCCGATCATCATACTGACCATGCAGAATACAGTATAGAGGATTTTCTTAAATAAAAACTTTAAGGTTAATTATGTTTCATTTATCTAAATACCTGCAACAATGACAGCAGCGAGAACGAAGATGACTTTCATGGTGCGATGTTTGGTTTGACGTTCGAAGTGTACTGTTCTCTATCTGCGGTTATTTATATATATACTCCTCCATGATGACTACAGTAGTGAAATGTCACGAAATCATGGACTATTCGTGTCCCCAGTGACCAGATAAGATGATATCAGATAATATGGTCAGGTCAAAATCTTAGACCACAACTGACCGGTTGCGTATTTTAGTTTTAATCTCGGGCTGATCCGAGGTTTAATTCCAGGTTCACTCGTTGCACACAGGTAAGACTTACGTGAGTATGGCTCATATTTACTGTAAACTCTTAACCTAGGATAGAGGTAAAACTCACAGGTAAGACTTACGTGAGTACGGCTCATATTTACTGTAAACTCTTAACCTACATCTAGGATAGATGTAAAACTCACAGGTAAGGCTTACGTGAGTACGGCTCATATTTACTGTAAACTCTTAACCTAGAATTCAAAACCAGGCTTCAGTTTTAGACACATTTCATATCCCAGTCAATTGGTCGGATGATTATGAATTACCGTACCTATACTGGATTCCTAAACTTCATAAAACCCTTACAAACAAAGATACATTGCTGGATCCAGTAAATGTTCTACCAAGCCCCTATCTATGCTCCTCACAAAAATAATATGATTACAGTGTGACCGTTGGGGCGAGCGCAGCATATCTGAACACATTTTCAAAAAATTTATATTGAAAACAAGGAAAACTGATCTGGTTCACTGTCAATACGTAGGATTACTGTCTTGCTCTTCTCGCCAATGTAGGAACCAGTTTGGCGGGAAATGCAACGAGCGTGTTGTGACGTAGCCTGGTAGTTGTGACGTGACTGTTTACATTTCTTTAGACAATATTTTAAAAAGAAAGGGGAAAGAATATGATTGTCATCCTTATCTTTCAAATAAGAAAGGTTTGTAATACTTCAAAGATTTTTTTTATTATTATTTTACGAATCGAACCATCCGCCATTTTGTACGAGGGACTTCTGGGATTGGCGTCAAAAAAAAAATTCTTGTTAGAGGTTGAGATTTAGCTCGGATTATTTCCCGCGCTTTAGTCATTAGAGCTCGTAGTACGAGCCAGCGCTCCGCGCTGCGCTCGCTAATATGTATACGGTG
Organism: Ostrea edulis; assembly: GCF_947568905.1. Classification (NCBI taxonomy): domain Eukaryota; kingdom Metazoa; phylum Mollusca; class Bivalvia; order Ostreida; family Ostreidae; genus Ostrea; species Ostrea edulis. Next base: position 2,849,000 of record NC_079165.1, read on the forward strand.
TGACCGTTGGGCCGAGCGAAGCATACACGTAACTCCGTGTCCCGAGTGGTAATCATAATTCCGTAAAGTACGGTAGAATATTATTCATTTAAGAATATATATATTGAATGAAATTTCCTTGCGCTAAACCCCCAATAACATCTCAATATTAAAGGAGTTTATATGGGGACAACAGTTTTACACGATCCGCCTATTCATTGAACGCGGGAAATAAAACGCAAGGTGACGTAAATTGTGCATTGTAACGTCACATTTAGCCTCGATTTTTTTCTCATTTCAAAGCAAACAATTATAAACAACAATAATACATTCCGTATGCAATGAAAAAGGCCGTTAAAACTAAGCAAAATTAACCAATAACTTCAAAATGTTAAAAAAAAAGTAACCGTAATTTTATCGTATATTCTTATTCAAAGAAACTCATGAACTCGTTCATCTATTTAGTCGTATTACGGTTTTATATGTATTTATTTGCTAAAACCTGTTACAATGGTAATTATACTATTCACTTTGAACAAACTGAGTGTTTAAATTACGAATTGCACGTCAGAGTCTTCTATTATTGGCATTCAAAATAAAACACGAATAACTGTTGAAGCAGGTAATGAAAAAATTAATGGCGGCGCCCATATGGATCACGAAAATTTCAGTGAACGTATATAGAGATTATCTCTTTTTCTTTTGCTGATTTTGACTTTTTTCTTTTACATACGTGTTACCTTTAGAGCCTTGCTTCGCGGAAGGGCCTTCGGCCCGTCCGAGCTTCGCTCGGTATTAATAGCTGTGAAGGAGAAACTTTAAACGTAATGCGCAACTGCATATGCCAGAGGTGGTGTAAATCAAATGTGGATTCTAAAAAATTCTAAAGAACTTTTAGTAAACGTGACATCACAAAACGTTTCTCAAATCAACAACATCAAAACGTATTACTTTTCAACTCTTTACACGACCATTCCTCACGATAAATTAAAGACTAGACTTTTTGACACCATAGACAGTTGGTTCTTCAACAAAAATGGAAAACGCAAATATTCCTATCTAGTAATCAGTCATCCAAAAAAATTACTTTGTTAAACGCAACTCTGATTCCACACACAAGTACTCTGAAGTTGAAATAAAACATATGCTGGAGTTCCTCTTTGACAATATCTTCGTGGTATTTGGTGATCAGGTCTTCAAATAGTCTGTTGGAATCCCCATGGCGCACGAATTGTAGTCCTTTGTTAGGTGACCTGTTTTTATATTCCTATGAAGCAGAATTTATTCAAAAACTTCTACGTGAGAAGAAAAAAAATCTCCTGCTGTGACCTTCAATTCGATACAATGTATTTAGATATATCGACAATGTAATTATTTATTAACAATAATAATTTTCATTCATATGTGGATTCAATATATCACAATGAATTCTAAATAAAAGACACCAGAGTCGTCCACTTCTGTTTCATACTTAGATATTCTATTGAAAGTAGATATTAACAGCAAAGCAACAACTCCACTTTATGACAAACGGGATGATTTCAACTTCTCAATCGTCAACTGCCCATATTTATGTAGCAATATTCCATTATCACCTGCATATGGTGTTTATACCTCTCAACTGATTCGACATGGAAGAGCTTGTTCTGAGTATGGTCAGTTTTTCAATCGAAGCAGGCTACTGACAAACAAGTTGATGGTGCAGGGGTTCCAACAGTCTCATTTAAAATCAGTTTTTCGCAAATTATATGCTCGTTTCAACGATATAGTTTGCCAATACAGCCTATCATTGGGTCAAATTCTGCCTGACGTGTTTTTATGCCGATTGTTAGGCGGTTCTTGGCACACTGATTCTGACTACGGATAACTCCGTTTACCTTATCAAGATATAAGGCTCATGGCGAGTGTGGCCGGTCGACAGGGGATGCTTACTCCTCCTAGGCACCTGATCCCACCTCTGGTATATCCAGGGCTCCGTGTTTGCCTAACTCTCTGTTTTGTTTTGCTTATAGGACATATGAGATTGATCACTGTTCGTTATCTTCACCTTTCATAGAGGTAAAACTCACAGGTAAGGATTACGTGAGTACGACTCATATTTACTGTAAACTCTTCACCTACATGTAGGATAGATGTAAAACTCACAGGTAAGGCTTACGTGAGTACGACTCGTATTTACTGTAAATTCTGAACCAAGAAGGTGCTGTCCTTGTCCTTCAGTGACAATGAACTCTGCTACCTCTGTAGACATTCCAACAGATACTTCAGCTTTAAAGCTTCCAGTAATTTCCAGGGGTCCTTTACTTCCATGGGCAAATAGCTTCCTTGTGTACTTCTTTGACAAACATTTCATTTCTTACTTCTTACCCTCTCATTTCGGTTAATTGAGTTGAAGCTTGCTCCTTAGTCTATGATTATGTTTGTGGGTATTCCTCCTACAGTTACTGAAATGTTGCTCGTTTGATCTTCACTGCTCACAGTAAAATCATATCCTTCAGAATCACTCCTGTTCATAAGCTTAACTTTATTTTTTGCTGATTAGTGATTAGAAGTTCTATCCATTTTCTTTCTACTATTGCAAATCTTTGCAAAATGGCCAACTCTATGGCACTTATGGCCCTCCTTATCCTCGCAAGACACTTAAGATCAGTCGAGGTATGTCCATATCCGTCACATCTGTAACATTTCTTATCTGACGCGTTACGAAAATTCTTTTGTGTCTCCGTTCCACGTCATTTCACAGGATCCGTCTCTGTTTTCATGCTGCTTTCCATAGCCATAGACTGTCTGCTTCTCACTGGACTTAAATGCTCTAGCAATAGACTGTGTCTGCTTTTCAATGGACTCAAATGCTCTAGCAATTGTATCTGCTTCTCACTGGACTGAAATGCTCTAGCAATAAACTGTGTCTGCTTCTCACTGGACTCAAATGCTCTAGCAATAGACTGTGTCTGCTTCTCACTGGACTCAAATGCTCTAGCAATAGACTGTGTCTGCTTCTCACAGGACTCAAATGCTCTAGCAATTGTCCTTAGCTGATCTAGAGAAAGGTCGTGTCCTTTCTCAAGTGACTTTCACTTTAATTGGTGTGATACACAATTTTCTATGACTCGATCCCGAATTTGTTCATTAGCGTGATCTCCAAATTTACAAAATTCAACTCGTTGCCTTAAACGTGTTGATCAACTGTCTCGTTTAGTTTCCGAGTCATATTTCTGAACAAGTGTCATTCATACGGTACATTGTCTGTTTCTGCGTTACACTGCATTCCCTACCCAGAGCAAACGGTCAATTTACAGAAATCTATGTATACATATATAATTTTTGGACTAAATGTTTAGTCATATTATGAAATTCTTTTGGGGCAATTAAATTGATGCTTATTGTAAATGTTTAAAATCGCTGGTTGATTTATCCTAAATTTGGAACTACTTCGTAATATGCATATGAATGTAGGACATTCACGTGGTGGATATTTAATGTAAACATGAAATCAAAAGTTAAAAATACGATAAGATTTGTAAAATAATAGAAAAACAGCTAAATGGTAAAAATGTACTTAGTGTCCGTGGGCTATGAAAAGAGCCTGATGTATCGCCTGTTGCCAAAAAATTGAAAGGGAAAGGAAACGAGAATGTTGTGATCCTTGAAACGGGGCACCATTAACGGTCATTCACAAAGAGTATGCATGATTCACGTTTGTCATTGGCATTACGATGATTCGTATCTAGCTTAAGGTTGATAGCCTCAAATGCCGCTGATAGAGCGTTCGCTTCGCTTGAGTTCGAACCCCACTCGAACCTAATACGTCGATTATCATGATATATCCCTGTAAACCTGCAATAAAAAAAGTCACAGAATCATCAACTTCTGATTCATACTTTTATTGACAATAGATATTAACGGCAAACTAACACTTCAACTTTATGATAAACGGGATAATTTCAGCTTCTCCATCGTCAACGAGGGGCCTCCGTGGCCGAGTGGTTAGAACATCGCGCTAAAAAGCACACGGCCTCTCACCTCTGTCGGCGCGGGTTTGAATCCCGCTCGCGCCGGTAAGTGAGAAAGTTTCCCAGTTTACTTTCGGAAGGTCGGTGGTCTCTTCCCAGGTACATTGTATCTGGGTTCTCTCTTCCACCAATAAAAACTAGGCGCCACCAGAAAACTGAAAAATTGTTGAGTGTGGCGGAAAACAGCAAACAATCAATCCATCGTCAACGTCCCATAGTTATGTAGCAATATTCCATCATCACCCGCATATAGTGTTCATATCTCTCAACTGATTTGATACGCAAGCGCTTGTTCTGCGTATGGTCAGTTTTTACATCAAGGCAGGCTACTGACAAACAATTTGATGGTGCAGGGGTTTCAACTGTCTTGTTTAAAGTAATTCCACCCCCACCCCCCACTATGATGTCATCAGATTTTGCAAAATCAATGATTTATTTAAATTTATGCATGATAGGAACATAAATTTTGTTGGAGTTTATTTCGATAGTTATTGTAAAAATCTTGTTAAAAATAAACTATTCCAAAAGTCTAAGTTACAGATGAATAATCTATATGTTTCAAAATATTGAATCCAAGGAAAATAACGCTATTTTATTGATATCTTTATAAAATCTATTCGTCATAACCAATTTTTATGAAATTTTGATAACCCTGTTTAAGGAAAATTGCAATTTTCTGACGGTGATATATGATTCTGTGGATGTATGTTTCGCATTTTAAAAAGTGTGATGACCTATAAATTTTATTTGATAATTTATTTGTTTTAACTCTAATAAATGGAAATGAATACACTTTTTAATTTGTATAAGATAAAACTGCGAGTATGGAGTTACCTTAAAATGAGCATAAAATTTCGCAAATTACATGGTTGTTATAACGATTTAGTTCGTCAATACAATTATCATTGGGTAAATGCTGTTAGATTTGTTTCATATCAATTATTAGGCCGTTCTTGGCAAACTAATTTTGACTACAGATAATTCTGTTTACCTGATCATGATATACGGTGTGACCGATCGACAAGGGATGCTTACTCCTCCTAGGCACCTGATCCCACCTCTGGTGTATCAAGGGGTCTGTGTTTGCCCAACTCTCTAATTTGCATAGCTTATAGGAGTCCTGTTCGTTATCTTCACCTTTACCTTAACAGGGCGAGTGATTGCTCCTTCTCCAAACGTTCGGCGTTTAGAAGGGTTTTTCGGATATGACCATTTAAAATGGAGGTTCTGTGTCGCGACAGGCATTGACACGTTAAAGAACACTCACTAATACGACTATATAAGCGCTGATAATGTGTCTTAATTTGTGGTACTTCACCTAGGAATGGTGATGTCCCAATACGAGTGAAAAATTCTCAAACAAAACATCAAATACCGCTGATGCTCCTTTCCCAGATGGAAATTTGGGCTTCCCTAATATACAATATTTGTAAAATTCATTTGCATCGTTCCAGGTTTGACTTTTGAATATTTAATCATAGTCTACGTTTTCCAATGTTTCGAAATATGTGTCATTGGCCAAGTTAGATAATGATGGTACTATGTACGAGTTCGTTACGTAGACTTTGTATAAGTAAATACTCGAAAGCTAACCTTGCATCGCGGAAAATTCAGGTGACAAAAAGTTTTATTATTTTTATTAGTAGAATTTCGGCGAGATAATCCTTTTAAGGCAAATTTCCTAAAGATAAATCATTGATATAGCAACAATTGTTTTGAAAAAATGTCGTTATTTATTAAAATCTAATTGCTTTTTCTACACCGTAACGGTTAATTTAACAGACAGTACTTGGCACATACAGAATTTACAGATGATCACTATTTAAGGAATTTCTTGCACTTTCACTCTTTCGTTCAAGCGAGTACATTGCATGAAGGCGATTACGTACGGTTTCATTAAATGGGGATCACGTTAATTCGATATGCGACTTCGATGGTCCAAAGAAAGGTGGAATTTTAATTCATTATTTGAAATTAATTTTCTAATACTGTGAGAAAGATTTTGACCT